>NC_088928.1:56852500-56857500 GCF_038396675.1 Hydra vulgaris
AAAAACATGTTATATTAATAATATGTTTTTAAATATTTGAATATATTAAATTCAAATATTTGAAAACATATTATTATTGAATAGCTTAAAATCTCCTTTATTCCCTATATTTTGGTAGATGGTAGAGGGCGCAGAGATCGACGTTTCAACATTCATAACTCAATATAGCCAAATTTTTTCACAATCAAGGTATAAATCATATAAAGCTGATATTGCATATATTACAGCTTATTTGTAATAAAAGTAAACTTATTTGTTTGCGCTTAGTTAGATTGGATACCATTTTTTATTTTTCTTAATATAATAGAAAATTCCTCCGATAGCAGTTTTAACAGTAGGGTATAATAGGGTCAGAATTTAGCGTTAACAGCCTTCCAATACGTAAATTTACTTTTGCTGTTAACCAAACGGAGACATTAGAAACGAGTTTATTTTATCGCTGGCATTAAAAACTGCCGATTTACTTTTAACAAGCCGATAGCTTATTGCAGGGTTTAACGGAGGAATGTGAATACGGCTGCTTATAACCGTTTTTGATATTTTTATTAACTTTCCTAACATATTCAGCTTTTTTTTGTTTGTTTTCATTATTGTTTATTGTAAAAGGCTCAATGCGCCCTTTTTTTAATGAAAAGAATCTGCTTTCGAGGTAATTGCGCCCTTTTTTTAATGAAAAGAATCTGCTTTCGAGGTAATTGCGCCCTTTTTTTAATGAAAAGAATCTGCTTTCGAGGTAATTGCGCCCTTTTTTTAATGAAAAGAATCTGCTTTCGAGGTAATTGGCAATTGTTGTTGCGCTAACGCTAATATTAAATTGTAATAACATTTTTGTTTTGATGGCCACCAATGTCAATTGAAAGTTATTTTCAATCTATGCCAGCGTCTCTTCGATATGATCCTCAGTCAATTGTTTCGGTTTAAATTCACCTATTCCGATAAAACTTAAATTTCCGCTGTGAACTCTATTGTAAGCTGTCTTATTTTTGACACCTAAAGTTTGCGCCAAATGCACTCAATTGTCATTCACTAAGCACATTTAGCAACTATTATTTCTGTCATTTGGTGAAAAAAATTTCTAAAAAAATTTCATTTTCTTTCAACTTGTTTAGTTGTAATTTTATGGCGACAAAAAGAGACAAATTGACAGTGGTTGTTCCAGAAGTGGATGTAAGCAAACATGGTAAACTAAACGAAACAAAAATAATGTGATTCCGGTCCTAAAAAATAATTTTTAAAACTTTATTTACATATTTCTATGAAATATGGAATATCTTAGCAATATTTTGCAAATATTCACCTTTATCTTTGCTCATAAAACATTTGTCGCAGATGAGGCGTTGAGTTTTAAACTATCGGCAATCTAGAATAAATATCTCGTAATAATATATAAATTCTACTTTAAAAAAATTTACTTGGAATTAAGTTTTTCAAATGTATAATATCAAAGTGTTATCGCAAATATAGACTAATTTGAATGTATGTCTAAAATTTAAATAAATTTTTTTTTTCTATTACATTCTGCCAACTAATGTAGTTAGCCAGCTCCATTAACTACTTTTCCTGCTGCTTTTCTCATCGCATCTAAACGTTGTGATGCCAACAGACAATGATTTTGTTTAATTGATAAATCGTAGGCGCTAATTTTTTAAATAATGGTTGCTGATAAATTCTCTAAATTTATTACTAATACGCTATAATACGAAAAAATCAAAGAGTTTGTATCTACTTAACACTTAATTTCACTTTTTTAAACTTTATGTTTATGTTTCTTCACACTTATAGATTAAACATTTTCTCATAACTTTATTTCTTCGATTTTTGCAAATGAATCAAAATATTAAAACCAAGTAATTTTATTGTGACTCATTTCAAGAAATCGTGATCATCGTGCTGCTACCTTGGCCAAAGCATTGAGATTTTGTTATGAGCTTTTTATAAAATACCCTTTACCACGTGCCTGTTATAAAGTTAATGTTAACTGTTTCATAAAACTTACATACAAGCTAAAAAAAAAATAGTTATGTTCGGCGTATATCATTTATTATTAAACTAAATGGGAACTTATAAAACCAAAACATGTTTCAAAAGAAAGAACTCAGCTTTTTAGTCATTACTATCCGAGAGTTTCTAAAAGTGGCAACGGTGAAGAAAATATATATATGTATAAATATATATATGTAAACTATGTTAGTGTATTTTACAAATAGAGTGCTCAATGTTCTTAAAAAACAGAGCAATAATAAATTAGTAAAAATCAATTATCTAATTTTTATCTTCTACTTTAAGTTTCACCATTGCTGCATCATCAAGAAGAGTTACTAAATTTTAAAAAAAATTCAATTTATAGAAGAAAATATTTTACAGGAAGTTATAAATTATTACAAAGAAATTTTTAATTACTATATTTTTTTGTTAACGGGAAGTTGCAAAAAGTAATTATTAAATAATTTTCTTTCGAATGGGGATTTTAAGTTTAATTTGGTCATTTGTTTTTATAATTTTTTAAGAGGTATTTATTTTCGTGCCTACATTTAGAAATTAATTCAGATTTTTTATTTAATAAATTTTCTTTTTAAATGAGTAATTATTTCAAATTTTTCTTGCAAACATAGCATACATTTTTTGGAAATGTTATTATAGGCAGGGGCAGATTTTAGAATAGACCATTGTAAATTAAAATTTTTATTTCTTTCTTTTAAATTCCAAATATATTTTGACAGCATAGTCTCTTTTGAATATTTTTTGTGTTTAAGCAATTAAACAATCGTTTAAACACAAAAAATATCGTGGTTGGCATAACGCTTTTTCCATTCCCCATCGGTTAAGCCAATATATTGTTTATCAGGGTTATTTTGTGAGGAAACAATGCACTTGTAAAATACATTTTTCGAAAGGCATTTGCCATTTAGAGGGCAATATATTTTTTGTTTACAATTATAATAATCAGTGTTTTTTTCTTTTATATGTTCATTTTTATGTGGTTGTGGCCTTTTTAAAGGAAATTTATTAAATAAAAAACTAATAAAAATTCAATTGACAATAATTTTTTTCATTTAACACTGTGTTTCATAAATAAGACTCATCAGCTCGATAAAATTAGAAAAGATTTAAAATTTTTAAAAATATTGACTTTCAAATCAAAGCAAATATAAATTTGAAAATTGTGAACTTTCTTGACATCACATTTAACCTCTCTAAAAATTTATACAAGCCTTTCAAAAAACTAAACGATGACCTATTGTATATTAATATTAACTCAAATCATCCACCCAAAATTCTAAAACGAATCCCGATTTCAATTAGTAACAGGCTAAACCAAAACTCCACTAATGAAAATGTATTCGATTTCTCTAAACAAATAACCAAAGATGCCCTCAAAACTAGTGGTTTTGAAAATTTAGAAATAAAATTTAACCCTGAAAAAAAGAATACAAAAAAGCGAAATAGAATTAGAAATGTAATTTGGTTCAACCCCCCTTCCTTCCCCCCTCCCCCATATAGCAAAAATGTTTCAGCTAACATAAGAAAATTGTTTTTAAAAGTAGTCGATAAGCATTTCCGGCCCTCTAATAAATTACATAAAATTTTTAATCGAAATGCAATTAAAGTTAGCTACAGTTGCACAAAAAATATATGAAAAGAATTATAAAAGGTCATAATAACGCTTTGTTAAACAAAAAAGAAATCCTAAATGAAAAAACTACAGAAAATTGTAAATATAAACAAAAAAACAATTGTTCAATGAGTGGAAGTTATCTATCCAAAAATGTGGTATATAATGTGTTGTTTCCTCTAAGAATATACCTGATAAACAATATATTGGCAAAACAATGGGTAAATGGAAAAAATAATCATAAGCAATCCTTTTAAAATACAAAGTATTCAAAAGACACCATGGTGTCAAAATATATACAGTATCGGACAAAACGACTGCAACCAAATAATGCTAATTTAGTTTCTTTATATAAAAGTGCTGCATTTTTTCAATTTAGAAAAATAACTATGTAACTGTTTAGAGAAAAAGTTCTTCATGTTTTATTCATCACAAAGTTCATTATTTGTACACGAAAATTAATAAATTAATCAAAAGTATTAAAAAAAGTTGATTTCCTTCTGGACAAAACAAGTGCAACTCGACAAAATGTTGACCAAGCTGTATTTCGCTATCTATATTTCGTGGCAAATCCTTTGTTGTCGATTACAGCCTTGCATCTCCGAAGCATAGATTCGATCAGGTTTTCAATGAAACTTTGTGGAATCGCTGCCCAGGCCTTTTGGATTTGTTCAAACAGTTGATCCTTATTACGAACACCTTCACGATTAATTCTGAGGTTGACGATCTCCCACAGGTTCTTGATAAGGTTGAGATCCGGAGATTGATGCGGCCAATCCATCACTGATACGTGGCTGTCTCGAAACCACTGCTTGACTACTTTTGAAGTGTGTTTCGAATCGTTGTCTTGCTGAAAAACCCATTTTATTGGCATATTCCATTCAGCATGAGGTAACATAACATCTTTCAGGATATTTTTATACATAAAACGGTCCATTATTCCATCGTTTCGATGTATTGGACCTAGACCGTTAGCAGAAAAACACCCCCAGACCATTACATTGCCTCCACCATGCTTCACGGTCTTATGGCAGTAACGTAAATTGAGGCGTTTTCCGGCCGGTTGACATACACGGCAAATGCCATCGCTCCCAATGATGTTGAACTTCGATTTATCACTGAACAGGACAGTTCGTCATTTCTGCACATTCCAGTCAATATGAGATGTAGCAAACAGGAGTCTTTTCTTCTGGTTTTTTAGTGAAATCAGCGGTTTCTTTGCAGGGCGTCGAGAAAACAATCCGGCTTCAACAGCACGTCGTCTGAATGTTCGGTCCGGTACAGGCAGCTCTAATTGCTTTTGTATCTCGACTGATGATATCCAGGAATCCTTCTTGACGGATCTGACGATCATAGAGTTCTCTCTAGAAGTGGTGGAACGGGGTCT
>NC_088928.1:56862500-56905000 GCF_038396675.1 Hydra vulgaris
TGTGTGTGTGTGTGTGTGTGTGTGTGTGTGTGTGTGTGTGTGTGTGTGTGTGTGTGTGTGTGTGTGTGTGTGTGTGAGTGTGTGAGTTTATACAAAATGTTTGTAAAATCTACCAATGTTAAATAAAGTTTAATAAACAAAATAAGAACGAAATACTTTTAATTTATATTATTTAAGAGTTAATTTTAGATGTTTTTGAAATAACGTTCTTTTTTAGTTTGTTTTTCCACTTTTTTCCTCTTTCAAAAATTTTAATTGTAGGCCTGAAAGGCTCGTTAAATTCGTGATTATAAAAAAAATTACTATTTTACTAATTTAAAATAATAATTTTATAATATAAATAAAATTACTACTTATAGAGCAATAAAGTCATATTTAAAAAGTTGTTATAGAACCATTATAGTACTATTCTGATTTAAAAGATCTCTTTTTAACAACACGTAATTGCTATTACGCAAGCAATTTAACATATAAATATATTTTTAGCCTGTTATCTTTACATTTATGATAAAATGGGTATAAACAAAAGTATTTTAAAAAAAATTACACAATATAGAAAACCAAACTTTTATAAAAGAAATGTGTTATTGAATTAGTACTGATTTTGTAAACAAAGAAAAACAAATGAGTAAGCAAATGAAGATAAACAATGCAGTAAATGAAGAGAAACAAAGCAGCTGATAAAAAGAAAACCAGAAAGCTTAGCGGAAACCAGGCATCAATTAAAAGTAAACAGTACTTGAAAAAAAGTTAAAATTTTATCTACACAACAAAATAAGTTAAAACATCATTTTCATTTAAATACTGTTTTTATATTTACTAAATGAGTCAATTTCAAAAAAAAGATGTCACAACTAAATTTTTGTAAGGTTAGTTAATAAAATATTTTGTTTTATTACTTTTTTATTACTGATAACTGAATATATATATACATATATATATATATATATATATATATATATATATATATATATATATATATATATATATATATATATATATATATATATATATGTATATATCTATATATATATATATAGAGAGAGAGAGAGAGAGAGAGAGAGAGAGATTATATTATATATTATATTGACAAAAAGAGGTAACCATTGCATTACAAATTACTCGTCATTCAATTAAGTCTCATCCTTTTTTCTGTGAATGTTCCCAAGTGCTCTAAAAACTCTTATTCGTCTAGTTTTTTTCCTCGAACATCAGTTCTTTGGAATTTGCTTTCTTCATCTTGCTTTCCTGATTCATATAATTTGCAATCTTTTAAGATGAAAAAACCCTGAAATTTTTTTTTAGTAATTAGCAATATATTATAAATTTAACTTTATATACATAAAGTAATTAACAAAATTAACTTAAAAAACAACAACAATTTTTTTTGGGGTAAAATGGAACCTATAACAGGGCCCAAAAACACTAAAATATTAAAAGACTCTGGCTAAAGCATTTAAAGATATACACAATTTTGTCAAGATCTTTTTTGCATAACTGTTCTTGATAGGTTGTTATATGATATGAGCGGAACAGATTTTGCACAATATTTTAACAGGCTAATATATTGGGCCGAAATTGGGGAAAAAATTCGACTCAATTTTGTGACTTTGTTGACCTATTAAAGAACTGGTTTCAATTTTTAAAAAAATCTGTCACGCATAAATCACAGAAGACAACAAAATGAATTCATACCGAAAATCTTTACACCACTTTTAGTTTTTTAGATATGGTAGCCAGCGTCTTAAAAACTCTTTATCCGAGAAAAAATAGCTTTCAAAAACGCTTACATAAAAAAACTTCAAAATAGTGTAGATAAATATGCAAATATTTAAATATTGGTATACGCTCTATATTGTGATGTTAAAAGATTCATTGTTATTTTTGGTAAGGCTATGAAGACATGTATTTAAAAGAATTCACCATAAAATGGCTTATTATAAAAAACATGATTTTGGCATTATTTATTTAGTATAGGTAAAAAACAATGCCGTTGCTATGGCGGTTGTTAAGTAAGCTAAAACGCTAGGGTTTAATAAAATTTAGTTTAATGAAGTTCTATAGCAAATTTTAAAAATGGTTTTGAAATTGTGAATCTCTTATAAATTTTGCACAAAACCAGAAAATAATTTTTTTTTCCAAAATCTTATATATATAAAATAACAAGCCCATATTTTTTTTCAAAAAAACAGCTTGTTATTTTAGATAAAATAATTATAAACTAGGTTACAATTTTGGTATGCTTAATTTTACTTATATTTTAATAAACGAAAATCATTTATATTTTTTTTGATTTTATATTTATACTTTTTATTATTAATTTATTACCACGAGTGAAAGAAGTTTCATCGGAAACCAAAAATTATATTTTGGCAACATTCTACTTGTTCGGTTCAAACTTTTACCGTAATAAACTGGACCTTTACAAGATTTTTTTAAGTTTAGATAATTTTTTTAATTTAGCCTCAAATCATCATGATTTTCTAATTATTTTGGTGATTTGACTTTTTTTGAGGTGTTAACATTATTAAATTAAAACAATTTTAGTAATTTTAAAACCACGTTACATAAGTTGTTCCACTCAAATCACTTTTAAGTGAAATCAAGTTTAAAGAACCAAAATCATGACTGAATGAATTAAGAATGAAAGATATTTTACAAAATTAAACAAAACAATAAATGGTTTTATTTTTTTTATTTATTTTTATTTTTATTTTTATTACATATTGCTAAATTCAATCTTCTGAGAAATTAAAATACTCTTTCCTTCATTTTTATGCAGGTCAAAGTCACTCGAAATAAGTCTCCTACCTTTTTAAAATAAATTTTTTAATTTTATCTTTTCTTTGATTGTAAAAGTTTATTGTTGATATTACTTTTTACATGTTTAATTCTAAAACTGATAATATTTTACCGAACCAAAACTGCTGTTGCAATTAATCCATTTGATATGATTTTTCATTTTAAAGGGGCAAGGAGACAACAGATCAAAACTTTCTGTATTTTTTCCCAATATTATTGCCTTAGATGGGGAGCTTTGTGTTTAAAATGTTTTTGAAAAGTTTTTGAAGGGTTACTACTGGAAAAATATATTATTATCATTTTGATAATGTTAAGATTTAGAAATCGAAATTATTTTGATAGTATTAGGCTTTAGAAATCGAAATTATTTTGTATTAACTTTAAAGGATACGATAAAGCAACTAAAACAATAGTATAATTATAATAGTAATAAAACTTTAAAACAGTATATATATTGAAATAATATTAATAAAGGATATAATTAATATTTGTTAGATATATACTCCATGTAACTTCATTTGAATGTAAAATAAACGTTTCTGTTATGCCTAGGGTAATGGGCTATTTACCCAACAAAAAAATATTAAATTGGGCCAATTATAAAACACCGACCATTTAAGTTCCACTCTCCTCTATGGGATAGCATTAGTGCAGTCTAATTGTTGCTATAATGTTTATTGCGTTAAGGGGTATGCCCCCCAATAATTTAAGACTTTTTTTAAAATTATTTCAAAAAAATAAAAGGATTGTTTTTAAATCAAAATTTAACGTAGAATCCGAATTTAGATAATTCGAAACTTAAATATTTGCAAATTTGTCTTAAAAATTGAATTTTGTTCATCTCATAATAATAACCATATATTAAAAAAAATCAATCACTAACCAATATCTTTCTATAGACTCCAATATAGTCCTAAATTAAAGAATTTTTACAATAATAATCAACCTCATTTGCTTCATTGCTTAAAAGTCTCTATAAAAATCGTAGACTTGAGTTTATTATCAAAAAATTACCATATTGTTTGGTCAATTGTAGAAGATTTAAGATTATTGTAAAAATATTGTAAGGCTATTATAAATAAGTTATTACTATGGGAAAGAGATCAAAGCAAAATACTAAACGCTTATATTCTCGTAAAAGAAGATTCTATGGGAACAAGCATGCAATATCAAATGAAACAATCATTGAGGGTCTCTCTGACCAACAACAAAACTCCAGTGCAGCTCCTCACTCTAGTTCTACTAATCAAGAAATTCTTGCTCCTTCTTGCTCTGTCTCTGCATCAAATGTTTTAAGGAAAAGAGTTGACATTGACTTTACAAAAACTATAAGTGAAACAGTTGAAGGATATTGACTTGTTGATGTCTTTATTTTAGCTGAAGTTTTAAGTAAACTGCCTTGCCTAGAATGTCAAAATGGGAAATTGTTGCTGATCGAAAACTTTGCCAAAAAGAAAGAATTAGCTTCATCAATGAGTGTATTATGTAAATGTGGCATTAGTTTATCTTTTTATACATCCCCAGTGTATAGAAAGAATGGATATGATGTAAACTTACGCATAACATATGCAATCCGCGCTATTGGTTCAGGCTATTCCAATCTGCAACAATTTACAACAATGATGAATATGCCTAATCCAATGACAAGAAATAATTATGATAAACTTTTCAAAATTTGTGGACATGCATGTGAAACTGATGCTGAAAAGTCAATGACAGCTGCAGCTATAGGTTGGTACGGAAATCGGGGTATCAAATGATGGATCATGGCAACGTAGAGGCTACTCTTCACTCAACGGTGTAATCACTGCCATATCTGTTGATACTGGAAAAATATTAAATGTTAAAGTTATTTCTAAAACATGCAGGTCATGTGAGTTCTATAAGAAAATCAAAGGAACTGATCATGTTAAACATGATTCCTGGAAAGCCATTCATGTCTGTATCAATAACTATCAAGCTTCAGCGCCTGCAATGAAGCCTTAAGGTATTAAGAATATATTTGAGAGATCAATAGCAAAGCATGGTCTCAAATACACAAAATTTTATGGCGATGGAGACAGCATATCTCATAAATCGATTGAAAATGTTTATGTAGAGTATATGAAAGTTGAGCGTCTGCACTGTGTTGGCCACATTCAGAAAAGAGTAGGTAACCAACTTCGCAAGCTACGCAAAAAGGTTAAAGGTATTAGTGGTAAAGGCAAATTAACATTGAATATGATAGATCGTTTGCAAAACTGTTATGGTATTGTCATGAGGCAAAATGTTGGTGAGTTAGTAGTATGAAAAAAGCAATTTTTGCTAGCCTGTTCCATGTAGCATTGACCCAAAAAAATCAGTGGCACGATCATTGCCCAAAAGTAAAAAATAGCTGGTGCTTGTTTCAGCGGGATAAAATAAACAAAACAACAATGTATAAACCAGATGTTGGATTGCCTTTGTTTGTAATTGCTCATGTAAAACCTATTTACAAAGATTTAAGTGAAGACAGTCTGTTATCGATGTGTCTCCATGGATTGACACAGAATGCCAATGAGTCTTTCAATGCCATGTTTTGGGAGCGTGTCCCTAAGATTCGTTTTGTTGGTGTTGAAAAGCTAAAGTTTTTGATGCTGTGGCTAGTTTTAATACTGGTAGCAAAGCATCCTTGCAAATTATGGAGGTACTGAACTTGATCCCTGGCAATTATACAACAAAAGGATGCATCACTATTAACAATTCCAGACTACCTCAAGCGCAGTACAAAAATACTGAAAAAGTTAAACTTCGTTGAAACATAATTCGCGGGAAGAAAAAGTCATCTGATAACAAAAATGTTCAAAAAGAAGGGACTACTTATGAACCTGGAGCTTTTGTGTAGTTGTTTCTTTAAATGCAAATATTTATTTTAGTGTTTTTTATGTTAGATTTAAAGCTGAAGTGATTTATACACAATTTTGAAGTTAAAAGTTCTTTTTCTCAAAATAAGAGTTTTTTTCGATAATCGAACTTTAGCAAATCATATTTCCTAAGCTATAAATGGTAGAGTGGTGAAATTTTCAGGGTATATTTTTATGACTTGTACTTGCAACTTAAACTAAAAACATTTGAGTTAGGTCTTTTAAATCAAGAAATATTTTATATTTTATATTGTCCCTATTTAAAAATATTTTGATCAAATACTATGGGCAATCGAGGCAAAAACTATAATATAACTATACTTTTTTTAGTTTAAGTTGTAGATCTTACTTTAAAGAGCCTTGTGTCAAAGTTTCATTTAGATATATTAAACAGTTCTTAAGTTTTCAATTGCGAAAAATTTGACTTTTTCTTGAATTGCAGCCATTATGGACGACTGCAATAATTTCTTTAAATTTTTTTTTAGTAATTTTGCACTAATTTTGTAGGATCTACTATAAAATATATCGCCATTGCATGCAACACCAAGTTGTCATTTTAGGTTGAACAGGGGGCATACCCCTTTATACCTGAACAAAATAATCAGAAAGAACGCCACTCTATGTTTCTACATGTAAGTTTCATATGGGTCACATGTGGGTAGTATATGCAAGCTTTATGCTTTTATATCTTTTTCTACTCTCTTTTACGGAATTGCGTTAACGCGGTCAAAGTGTTTTTTTTTATAACCACTTATTAACCGCACCAACGTTACCCCATAAAAGAGAGTGGTAAACATATAGCTTACAAATGCTTCTCACATTTTGCCCACATAAAACTTCCACTTAGGAATATAGTGTTGCGTAAACAATTTTGAAAACCACAATAAATACGAACAAACGTTGCACTTTTTATTTATTTGTGAATGTATCTGACATGCCATTCATGGGAAGCATTTGTCAACCATATAAATACCACTTTTCTTTAGAATGGCATTGGTTTGATTTATATTTGGCAATAATGCTTATGCAGCTCTAAAAAAGAACGATTACCACACTATTATGTATTCTTACAGGAAAGTTTCACTTCGATACGCGTGGGAAAAAATATATTAATAAGTTTAATGATTTGTTTATATATGTATAATTTTTCTTATATAATTGCATATGCATAAACACATATCAGTAAAAAACTTTTTTTTTGTTTTTTGTTAATTCACCTCCCCAAGGCCCAGAAGGCCACTACAGACGAGGAGGCTACTTAATTGTGGTTATAACCCTCTCTCAACTCTATAACTCCGAAACACGAAATTTGACGAACAAGGCCGCTGTGCGGAAAAACAAGTTGAGCGCGGTACTACCAGGGACTTAAAGAGCAAAGTATTATACTTTTTGCTTTTCGTTATAATTTTATTTGCAAATACATATATACATAAAAAATCAACTCTCAAAAATATTCATTACAAAACACGAATCTAATTTTTTACGTACGTAATTAAAATCTCATTTAGTGGCACAGCTATGTGAATAATGTGATCCGCATGTGTGCCACATTGAGCATCAATACATAATTCATTCTTTAACTTGTTAATAAATTCACCCTTTTTTTCCATTTACAATCACTATCTTGTCGGGTATAGAATAATATTAGTTGCGATGGTTGAATTAGGCGGTTGCGAACTTCGATATTCGGAATAATATCTGGTCTTCAAAATTTTAGTTAATGCAAAATCGTGTACTTTGTTTTCATGGGGCAAATTAACTTAAAATTGTTAATGAAAAAGTTATATAAAAACAAAACAAAACGACTACAAAAGCAATATTTCCGTTAAACAGGGTTTGAACGTTTACTTTCAACGTTTGAACGCTTGAAAGGTTACTTTTGAACGTTTTTGAAATATTTTTACTTGCTCTTCCTTCATTATTTAAAATATTTGAAATTTAACAAAATGCATATAGGGGCTAAGATTGACTCTTACATAATTCAAACTCAAAAAAATATTGAAATAAAAGCATTTGAATAATATTAATTTTTTTAGCCATTCAAAGTTACCCTAAAATGGGGTAACTTTGAATACGTTTTCTGTAAAAGCAAAACCTCTTCAAAAACACATTTTTTTGTTTTAAATTTTAATAAAAACAACATTCTAGTTTCACAATTTATTATTGCTAAAATAATATAATATTAGTTGATAAAAAACACCCATTTGGTTTTTTTTATTTTGATGGGTATGTTTTAAGAGGAATAGCATGAAAAGAGTCTCATTTACATCAGTTTCACATACAGACAATGCAAGTGAAACATCTTTACATTAAAAAAAAAAAATCCTCAAAAAAATAAATACTTTTTTCAAGGTCAAAAGTAATCTTTTTTCCTTTGAGTATCCTTTTTCCTAAAAGTTAAAAAAAAAACGATAACAAATTAGTCAAAAAAGCGAATAGAATCAAACCGTCATAACTTTGATTGATGGTACATAAGGTGGTCCACTTTCAGTTCTTGTTGTCTATAAATGGTCAGCTTTATAAACATAACCAGAGGCACTAAATATGATTCAACCCTAGCCCTAACTTCAAAACTTTGATTTTATTGTACATTAGGTGGTCCACTTTCAGTTCTTGTTATCCATAAATGGTCAGCTTTATAAACAAAACCATAGGCTATTGGACCAGAGGCACTAAACGTAATTGAAGTAAACATAACATGTATACTTGAATATAAGTACTTGTATTCATATTTATAAAGATACTTCAACTTGGCTGTTTTATATTTTTGCTTACTTATTTGGGTTTATATATATATATATATATATATATATATATATATATATATATATATATATATATATATATATATATATATATATATATATATATATATATATATATATATATACATATATATAAATATGCTACAAATATCTTATAATTTGTGGCTGTTTCATATTTTATGATATTGATTGTAAAATATAACTGAAATTAATGAGGCAAGATTATTCAACCATTGTCTTCTGCTTACTCCAGTCATTTCTTTTACGTTAACAACTTTGTAAAAAAAAAATTATACTGACAAAAAAAAGTTTATATTTATCGAATTTACAAGGTTAATATATTATCACTACTCTACTACCGCATATTACATTAAAAAAATTTTTTTGTGGGTAAATATACATTTATTTTTATATATTAAGAAGTTCAAACTTCACGTGTTCGAATTATGTAGTTACGATTAAGTAAGTACCAACTGATTTATTTAGAGGTATGCAGAGTTTTGAATTGTTTTAACTAATTAAAAACGTTAAAACTCATCATGTGACTCGATAAATAAATAAAATAAATTTCTGTTAACAAATCATTGACTTGATTATTGACGACTAATTACACAGGAAAATATTATGAAATGACATAATAAACGAAATAATTTAATAAAGAAAGGTTTTTTCACAAGGAAACGAAACAACTTAAACACAAGAGCCAAGAGCCGCTCAATTTTTGCAGCTCCAGTTATACCAAAAATTGCAACTCCACAACTACAGCTCTGGCTCAGCTCCACAAACCTGCGCATAATATATTAATTTTAAAACATAATAATGTTATATATAATAAATGTATGATAAAGGAAATCTGTATATTATTTTATGTTTCCGATAATTAATGTAGTGGGGTTACTTTAAACGTTATTCAAGGTAACCTGTAGGGGAGACCGGGGCTAGTTGGCTCGGTTTTTACTCTATGAGCTCTGTAGCCCTAACAGTACATTTTTTTTTAAATATTAAAGTGTAGTCTTAAAGAGTATGGATTAGGGTATCTTATAAAATTTGCATTCATTTACAAAAAAAAATTCTTGGGGCTTTACCGGGCCCTCAAAAAAAAAAAAAAATTGCGCTAACTTACCCCACCACGGGGTAAGTTGGCGCAAACTATAAAAATGATTATTAATGCACTATTAAGTGCAAAATTAATAGAAATTTTTTTAAAATTAATTTTTGCAACAATTTTATCCCAAAATTTAGTATTACTTTTAGCTGGTACCAAATATTAGTCCGTATAAAAGCCAAACAGTAGCCGACCTTTAATCTGTGGAAAAAAAAACTAAAAAAATTTTTTTTTTAATTTTTTTGTAAGAATAAATATTTTCAATATTGTTAAAAGTAAAAAAAAAAAATAATAATAATTTTATAAAAATAAATATTTTTTTCCATAGTAAATGCTATGAGCCAACTTACCCCGTGAAAAATTTGTCAACTTACCCCGAAAGCTTATTTTTTAATAAACAGTCTATAGATCCTGAAAAACGGCAGCTTTGATAAAAAATTCTGACTGGATATAGTAAAACAATTGTGACTGGAACTTTTACAATAATCTTTGTAAAGTAAAAAAAGAAAGCGATGTTCTAAAAGTTACGTTTTTGTCCAAAAAACGCATAAATCTCAATATCTCCCATGCGCATGCGCGAATCCTGACAATACTACAGCGAATGATGAAATGGTCAATAAGGAAGTTTCTGAGTAATTTTTGTCACTTTCTGATGAAAGGCTCTAAAGATAAACGCAGTTCGTCAACTTACCCCTGCGGCGAACTAGCCCCGGTCTCCCCTATGTAAAAAAATGTATGCAGCAAAATATGTTATATTGCAATAGCAAAAGAACATAAATATAGTAGGCTAAAAAACTTATTCAAATTTTACATGCTTAATAAATTTATAAGCAAAAAATATGTAACTTAGACAACAAGCTGCTACACAAGCGGAGACAGTGTACAAAATATTCTGTCTAATTTTTTTGAGAAAAATATCTGAAAATATTTAATTTGTTTTTTAAGGAACAATAACAACCAATAACAAAAGTAAAACTTTAAATAACCAAAGTAAAAACATCAAAAATTATGACCATATAAAAATTACAACCCCCTCAAATTGAGGGGGTTTAAACTTTATATGGTCATAATTTTTTAACGCTGAAAGATAATACTATGAAACTTAAAAATTATCGATGAATATAAGTCTAGTTGAAAATAATACAAAAAATATTTTATCAACTTATCGCTCTCACGTTTGGGGCAGGGGGGCACAAAATTTGGGGCTTTTTTGTTCCCAGCCTTCAATCATCGCAATTTTTTGCAAAGCATCCTTATTTGACATAAGTATAAACATATAAATGTTTGGCTTTTGCTACATGTCTGGAAGTTAGCTATCTAAAAGACCAAAAAAAGCTGAATACGGCTTTGAATACGTAAGTTAAAGTAATTCGGGGTAGTACGAGACACTTAAAATTTAACTTCATAGACCTGAAGTAGAGCAAAAAATTAGTGTTTTATTTAAGCAAAAGTATTAATTTTTGTTTAATAATTGTTTTAATTAAAAAAAAGTAAGTAATTTAAGCAAAAGAAAGCCTATTTAGGGTTGCTTTTTTCAAAACATGTAAGTAAGTTAAAAAATTCCTGAGGTTTAGATTCACAAGATCTCTTCAGATCCTGCAGACTGGCCTGATGATTTGTCTCATCTCCGAAAACAATTATGTCTATCAGAACCAATACAGGTAAAGGATTATGCTTTCCAAAGAGTTGCTTTTCCGATTCCAAAGCAATTCAAAGATTTTGTGCTTCAAACTACAATAGATTCCTGACAAATAATCAAACCATAACAAGATCATGGCTTCTATACTCAAAAAAAGCAGATGCTGTATTCTGTTTCTGCTGCAAGTTGTTTAGTGTCGATAAACAAAAATTTAGTACGAGTGGCTTTCGTGATTGGAAAAACATTTATTCCATGTTAAGTGAGCATAATCGTTCACAAGAGCACAATTTCTGGATAAAAAGAAAGGAACTGGAATGTCGCTTGAAAGCAAACAGTACAATCAATCAAGATCAACAGAATCAGAGTATCTTTCAGCAAGAACAGCAATGCTGGCAATCAGCATGTAGAGAATTGTGGGAATTATTCTTTAATTTGCAAAAAAACAATTTGGCTTTTCGTGGCAGTGAGAAAAAGCTTTAGCGCAAGGAAATGGAAAATTTCTTGACCTAGTGGAGTTATTCAAAAAGTTTGATAGTGCCATGCAAGAGAATGTTCGTCGAGTAACCAACAATTAGTTGCCAAATCATTACTTAAGCAGCAGGATTCAAAATGAGCTGATTATACTTATGTCAAGAAAAGAGAAAACTGAAATTATTCATCGTCTAAAGGTGGCAAAATACTTTGCCCTCATATTGCATTGCACTCCAGACTTGGCCAATAAAAAGCAAACGACTGTATTGGTACGTTTTGTCAAAACTTCAGAAAGTTCTCCAACAGTCAAAGAATACTTTTTGGGCTTCCTGGAAGCTGAAGATCAAATAGGTGAAGGAAGTACAAAATTAATTGCTACCTTTCTGACTGAAAACGACATAAATATTGATGACTGCAGAGGACAAGGATATGACAATGGAAGCAACATGAGTTTTATCAAAGGAGTACAAGTACGAATTCTGGAACAAAACCCTTTGGCTTTCTTTTCTCCGTGTGCTGCCCATTCAATATTATAGCGTTATTACTTTTATAACACAGTTAATACTATAATACCATAAATCGGTAATAGGTAAACACGGAACCGGTAATACGTGAAAACCGTAAAATCTCACTGTGTCTGGTGCAGGTAAATGCAATGCATCCACAAAGTTGTTTTTTGGATATCTTCAACCCTTGTATGCATTTTTCTAAGCATCACAACGTAGATGGACAATCATGGAACAATGTGTTGGAGCTACAATAAAGAAATGGAATGAGACATGCTAGGAATCTCGAATAGAAAGTGTAAAAGTTGTTAGGAATCATTTACCTAAAATTTTGAAGGCTCAAGAAGAATTAGAAGACTCAACATGTGATTCCTTTGCCTTTGCTGAACTAAGACCTGACAAACGAATTATCATCGTATGCTTTCATCCTAAAGATAGTGATATGGTATGAACTCCTGCTCCAGATTAATATTGCAAGCGAGTACTTGCAATCTGAAAAATTGGACCTTCAATTAGCTATGCAATATATCAAGAATTGTAAAGTAGCTTTCAGTGCTCTTAGAAATAATTTTGACAGTTTGTTACTTGAAGCTCAGAAAATAGCAGCTCGTTATGAAATTGATACTGAGCTGCTTCAACCAGTTGAAAAAACACTGTTTACACCAATGGAAAATTTACGGATTAACTTCTTCAATGAGACATTAGAAGTAGCCATATATGGGTTGGATGAACAATTCACTGAACTGAATCATTTGTGTGGAACACTTGGATTTCTTTTTAATATTAAGACTGTTGATAAAGAAGGGTTAAGAACTAGTTGTGAAGAATTGAAAACAAAACTGGATAGAAAGGGGAGAAGTGATATTGGCAGCCAAGAACTTTTCACAGAAATTTCGATTACTGTCAACTTACTACCAGTTGATGTGACATCACCAATTGAAGTGCTTCAATATACTACCAAGAAAAATATGACAGAGCTATACCCTTACCTTTGTATAGCACTTCGAGTTCTACTGACAATTCCAGTCACTGTTGCTACAGAGGAGAGATCTTTCTCCAAGCTGAAACTGATTGAGACATTTGAGGACCACCATGTTACAAGAGCGACTCAATGGGCTAGCATTACTTAGCATTGAGCATGAGATAAGCACTAGTCTAAAGTACGAGGAAATAAGAAGTGAATTTGCAATAATTAAGGCCAGAAAGACTGCATTGTAAAATTGGAATAAGTCAGGTTGTAAAAGTTTTTCTTGAAATACGGTTTACTGAAGGTGAAAAGTTTTTCTTGAAATACGGTTTACTGAAGGTACTTTGAAATGATTTCCTACATGCAATAATATACATTAAAATCGGTAATAATAATTGTGGTAGGGGGTCCCACAAGATAGTCTGCCTGGGGCCCTCAAATAGGTCTGCACGGCACTGATCAATAACTGTGTTATAAAAATATAAACGCTATAATAGTGTTATTAACTTTTAATTTATATCTTACATTTATAATTTATTGTTTGTTTATACAACACTTACTCAAGATATCATAAATAAAAGTGATTTAAGTAAGTAAGCCCAAGTTTTAATTGAGATAGAAATGCATCTAAAAAAAAATAGAATGCATATTTAAGTAATTTTAAAACTTCAGAAACTTTTTGTACACGTACTTTTATAAATATTTAGCATTTCTAAACTATTACTAACGGTCCGGATAAATGCGCGTTAATATTAAAATCAACCAATAATGAACTTTTATTTGTTGATTTTAAAAAACGAGCGTTTTTACGGACCACTAGTAACGTTTTTCATAATGCTTAACTTTTTATACAGTACGTTTTTATAAAGTTGTTTAAGTTTCTTAATAATTTTTAAATATTATTTGAATATCCACTCTATTTTGCTAGATGCTTTACTGCTTCAATTAAAATATTTTTTATACTTCAATTAAAATTTGGGATTACTTATGTTGTTTGAACAAAGAATTGGTTGTAAAGTTAAAAGTGCGTAATAAAAGTAATAACACTATTATAGTGTTATTATTTTTATAATGCAGTTAGTTAGTAGAGTGTTATTACTTTTGTAAGTTTTATATTTTTATTTTTTATAACTTTTTTGCTAACAAATTTAAGTCGATTCGCCCCTTGAAAACAAAGAACACGGTTTTGTTTTAACTAAAATTTTGAAGACCAGATATTTTTCATTTCGCGATCGCTTAATTCATCCCTTGTTGTTTTTCTGTTATCAAAGGCTTTATTCATTAAATAATTTCCCAGTGGGCGCGCATTGCCTGGGACTCGTCCGTCGGACTTCTCTCGGACAATGCCCGCTGGGTTGTTTAACAAATCTGGTGGAACTGAATATTCTTTAGCAACTTCATATATGCCATTACTTTATTTTTGACAGCTTTGATAGTTAATTTCATTTTACTTGCATCTTCATTTCTAATAATTATCTAACATATATAAGTTTAACGATATGTAAATATAAATAATCATTTTTTTAAAACGTCACAATATAACGTTATACAAAAATAAATTTTTTTTATTAACATAATGTTAACTTGACATAAAGAAATAATTATATTTTTATATATACTTTTAAGTAATTATCGTTACGACACTTGTATTCCGAGCTGACGAAATAAACAACTTGTTAGTGTGACGTCGAAGCAACCTTTTTTTTGACGGCGAACGTCGTTATGACAACATTTATTTAAAAAATACAAATAGAAAAAGTTTGAGTGTTTTTATCGTTAAAGTGTGAGATTTTTCTCTGTTTTTTTGTTTATTATTTTTACTTCCCAGTAACAATCTCATTTAATTTCAATGCCATTATAAAAACGTATATTATATCGCGTCCATAACCAAGGGCGATTCTAGGAAAAAAAATGAGGAGGGAGGCCAAAGCCTTAAAAATTGCCGACTGCTTTCTAAAAAGAAAAGGTTCTTAAAACTGAAAACCTGCAGATTGAAATGTGTCAAATACTGACTAGCCAACTATATTTTTTAAATAACCTTCTACAAATTGAAAATAGTTTTTTTGGAAAATTGCCCCTGTTCATACTGACTATAAAACACGTCTTTACGTTTAACGATAAAAAAAACGTATTAAACTGTTATTGCAAAAAGCGGCATAAAACAAAAATAAATTGGTATAGATTTTTTAGTTAGCCATAGAAAATCACAAAGCCATAATAAGCACTGTCCTTTGGTACCACAAATTTCCTGGACAAGTTTTGTCAGTGATTTTTTGATCAATCCAATACTTCATTACTTTCTTCAGAGTAATTATATGGTATTGGTAAGATTCTGCTTCTTTTTATTTGAAGCAATTCTTTGTCACTTTTGCTATCAAAATCAGTATACTGATTTTGATATAAAAACATCCCTATCACTAACGCAGCTTATTGTAAATAAAATTTTTTGCGAACTCAGCAAAGACTACTATTGGATAAGATCAATTCTCTGAATAATTAACCAGTGCAACAAATAAATATATTAACAAAAAATATCTGAGTGTTTACACAGCTAAACAGTCTGACAATCACAATAAAATAAGAACTATCGCAGTGATGATTATAAGAATAATTAAAACGTGGATGTCTACATGGCTCGTAATGTATAGCGTGTTGTCTGTATAACGCCATTTTTACAAGAATTATGTATTCTAAAATTTCTTACAATTTATTTCCTTTTAACGCTAATGCAAGCATGTAACAGGTATTAGAACTTTACAACTACGTTGTACAGTTCCACCGAGTAGCTTCTCTACTTTAAAGAAAGCTTTATTAAAAAAGTATTAGTACCCGCGGCCACCTATTCATTTTTACTAGTTGTTTTTTATTTTCTTTACTTTATAAAAAAAGATGTGGTTTTCAATTTAAAAAAAGATTTTTTTACTTGCTGTTTTTTTATTTTTATTGAAATAGAGTAACAGAACCAATTAAACGGAAAAATAAGAGAGGATTCGAAAAATTAAACTAACGTGTAGGTAGGCCTAAAAAAACCAGTAAAAAGCAGATTTATTCCTAAATAAACCTGCTTTTTATAAAAAATCCATGTTTAACTGTTAGGCAACTAAGAAAAAACAAACTGACCTATAATATAATGCGTCAATTCGCACTCGCAACAGAGACTTCAGGTGCACTTGACCTAACAATGCTGAAATCGAGGCCAAAAAACCATTAAAAAAAAGCTAAAAGTTGATTATTTGTAGATTTTTATTTTATACCTTTTTATAAATATTGTCGGTTAAAAAAAAGTACAGAAAAATTTCGATTAGAAAAAGTTTTGGCGCTATAAACTTTTCAGCTAAGCATCATGTTGCAATTAACAGCATTTAGTTAGCAAACTGCGCGGTCTATTCGGTCCAGTTCTACACAATTGGTTAAAGATTATAACGCTAATAACTTTGGTATTTTTCTTCAAAGTGATATGTAATATCACTTTGAAATCATATATAAATGTAATAATAAAGTGTAACTAATAATAATAATAATAATAATAAAATGTAAAATGCTCTTGGTTGAGTAAAGGCTAGAGATGGTGTCTCGATAAAAATACTCATCTTGGGCAGATGTTAAATGCACCCAGCTACTGTCTTGCAGAAGGCCTCCTAGGCAAAGACTTAAGGGGTAAACAGATTCTATCTGTTGACCAGCCTTGCACCCCTTCTTCATCTATTAGGCTGGCGCAGATGTATTTTTAATACATTGTTTCCAGTTTAGGAAGTTGAATGCTGGATCTTCTTGACTCAATGCATGGGTTTGCTTGTGTCACTGTTTTTACGACTAGGCAACTCATTCTATTATCTACTTATGAGGGTACAGCTCTAAAACTCAGTTTTATGGTTCTGAGGCCGGCTGGTAGTCAGGTTTCCCGAACTCTGTGGTAGCTCTCAGAGAGGCTGATTCCATCAACAGCTGAAAAATATCAAAGTATTAACAGTGCCATGTTGCGCATGGATGGTGTCCCTGTTTGTACTTTTGGTGTGCATTGCGGAGGCCACATTTGGAGCCCTTTGTTACGGCTTAGGGTTTATTAGTAGTAATGAGGCAATTGCTTGGGCTATTAAACGGCGTTCTGAGTACTATCTATGCTTTGAGTCAAGTTCTTCAAACTAATTTAAAAATGAATAAAGTACCAAAAACTATAAAACACAAAAAACCATCATCATCACCAAGTTCTCTAAACCTATCATTCACTAATATTCGTGGTCTTCGAAGTAACTTTTCTTCTGTTAAGTCTTATCTCTTGCAAAGTTCACCAGACCTACTTGCTCTTTGTGAGACTAATTTGAGTTCAGCTGTCTCATCATGTGATCTTAGTGTTGATGGTTATCTTCCTCTGATTCGTAAAGACTCCAATAGTTACATGCTTGGCCTGGGCATTTACATTCGTAAGAATTCACCTGTTTGTCGTGAAACTAGGTTTGAATCCACAGACTATTCTTTCATGTGCTTTCGTTTAGCACCACTTCACTCTATTGCCTTTCTCTTTGTTCTATATCGCTCTCCTTCATCTCAAGACTGCACTCTTTTTGATGTTATTTCTGATCATATTGACCAAGCCCTCTCTCTTTATCCATCAGCTAATATAGTTGTTGTCGGTGACTTTAATGCTCACCACTCTGAATGGCTTGGCTCTAGTGTCAGTGACTCTGCAGGCATTAAAGCCCACAACTTTTGCCTTTCTCAATCCCTAACTCAAATAGTCAACTTTCCAACTCGCTTTCCTGACAACCCTAATCATTTACCTTCACTACTTGACTTATGTCTTGTTTCTGATCCTAGTCAGTGCTCAGTTTCTCCACATTCACCCTTAGGTGCTTCTGATCACAGTTTGATCTCTTTAAAACTAATATCTCATTCTTCTTCATCACCTGAATCCCCCTATTATCGAACCTCTTACAACTACAGTAAAGCTGACTGGAATTCTTTCCGTGATTTTCTTCGTGATGGCCCTCGGGTAGAAATCTTTCTACTTCCTGTCGACAAATGTGCTTCTTACATAACTTCGTGGATTCAGGCTGGCATGGAATCTTTTATTCCCTCTCGACGATTCCAGGTCAAGCCTCACTCTCCTCCATGGTTTTCCTCACACTGTGCTGCTGCGATTGCCAATCGAAACCGTTACTTCCATATTTATCAGCAAAACAATTCTCCAGAAAACAGACGTCTGTTTATTACTGCTAGAAACAACTGTAAAAAGGTTTTGTCTAACACCAAAACCCGCTATTCTCAGGTCATGAAATCTCGTATCTCATCTCAAAAATTAGGCTCTCGTGACTTCTGGAGAATCTTTAATAATATCAATAATAAGGGCAAATCTATAATTCCACCTCTCTTGTATGGTTCAGACTTTGTCACCTCACCTAAAGACAAAGCCGAACTGTTTGCTAAAAACTTTTCATCAATATCATCTCTTGATTCCACTAATTGCGTTCTACCTGATATTGCCAACAAACAGGTTGATCCATTGCTTGACATTCATATCACTCCAGCATCTGTATCTAAAGTGATCTCCTGCCTAGACTCTTCTACAGCTTGTGGCCCAGAAAACATACCTGTTATTGTCTTGCAGAAGTGTTTCCGGAGCTGTCGTCTATACTCTCAAAACTATTCAACAAGTGCTTATCAGAGTCTTGTTTTCCAGCCTGCTGGAAAGCCGCATCTATTATCCCTATCTTCAAAAATTCTGGGGAGCGATCTGATTCGTCTAACTACCGTC
Source organism: Hydra vulgaris (assembly GCF_038396675.1). Classification (NCBI taxonomy): domain Eukaryota; kingdom Metazoa; phylum Cnidaria; class Hydrozoa; order Anthoathecata; family Hydridae; genus Hydra; species Hydra vulgaris. The sequence goes on from NC_088928.1 coordinate 56,881,390, forward strand.
CCATAAGTCTTCTTCCTATCATAAGCAAGGTTTTTGAATCTTTAATTAACAAACACTTAATTTCTCATCTTGAATCTAATAACTTACTTTCTGACCATCAATATGGATTTCGATCTTCTCGTTCTACAGCTGATTTGCTAACAGTAATAACTGACAGGTTTTATCGTGCATTAGATAAAGGTGGAGAGGCTAAGGCCATCGCTCTTGACATTTCAAAAGCGTCTGATAAAGTTTGGCATGCTGGTCTTCTCCATAAGCTTTCTTCTTATGGTGTATCCGGCAACATATTTAAGATCATTGAATCCTTCCTTTCCAATCGTAGCATAAAAGTTGTCCTCGATGGACAACACTCTTTTTCTTATTCTGTAACTTCAGGGGTTCCTCAAGGTTCTATCCTTGGCCCTATACTCTTTTTAATTTACATTAACGATCTTCCAGATATTCTCACATCTAAGGTGGCATTGTTTGCTGATGATACTACCATTTATTCTTGTCGTGATAAGAAACCAACACCCTCTGATTGCCTGGAGGGGGCATTTGAGCTTGAAAAGGATCTCACTTCTGCTACAGCATGGGGCTCACAGTGGCTGGTGAACTTTAATTCAGATAAAACTCAATTTTTTTCAGCCAATCGTTATCGCAATAATTTAGATCTTCCTATATTTATGAACGGTGATGTACTCGATGAGTCACCTACTCTTCATCTTCTAGGATTAACTCTTACTTCCAATCTTTCTTGGAAACCATATATCAAATCGGTTGCAAAATTAGCATCTGCTAAGGTTGCATCTCTTTATCGAGCTCGCCACTTTCTTACTCTGGATTCTATTCTCTATCTCTATAAATCTCAAATCCGACCTTGTATGGAATACTGTTGCCATATCTGGGGCGGATCTTCTAATGATGTCCTTTCTCTTTTAGACAAGGTGCAAAAACGCATTGTAAACATAGTTGGACCTGCTCTTGCAGCCAACTTCCAACCATTATCACATCGTCGTAATGTTGCTTCTCTTTCTCTTTTCTACAAATACTATAATGGGCACTGCTCTAAAGAGCTAGCATCTCTTGTGCCATCTACTAAAATTCATTCTCGTGTTACTCGTCATTCAATTAAGTGTCATCCTTTTTCTGTGACTGTTCCTAAGTGCTCCAAAAACGCTTATTCGTCTAGTTTTTTTCCTCGAACATCAGTTCTTTGGAATTCGCTTCCTTCATCTTGCTTTCCTGATTCATATAATTTGCAATCTTTTAAATCATCTGTCAATCGTTATCTTGCTCTACAACCTTCATCTTTTCTCTTACAGTAACTTCCAACTTTAATTAGTGGCTGCTTGCAGCCTTGTTGGAAGCGAAGATGTTTAAAAAAAAAAAAAAAAAAATGATTTAATTTAAAACAAAGTTTGACTAAAACATTTTAAATTGATAATATTTTTAAAAACAAAGTTATTTGTGCATTATTTAGAGCCTACCATACAATTCAATGAATGTCTATCAAAATTAAAAAGCAAATTATTGTTTGCACTTGTTTGTGAACGTATAGATAATAATGTAAGAAGCATGGTTATTAAAAATAAACACCGACTTATCAACTTTGTCCTTGACTAACTGATTTTATTTAAATTCTAATATGATTGGTAACTCAAAGTGTTTCAAATTGAATTAGAAGCCAGAGTCTGATGGAGCTAACAAAACTCTTGGAACAATCACCTTGGGTTTTCTTATGACTAATTACAGCCTAAAAATTAAAAATTTAGTCAAGGAAGTTCTAACCATTGCATTACTTTAAAGACATATATTTGACAATATGTTGGTAAAATATTTTGATTTGGCCTCGGTTTACAAACTAGATGAAAACCTGACCACAAAAACCTTATCTTTTTTATTTAAAAAATCTCCCAAAAAGACTGCAAGCAACTACTAATTAAGTTGTCAACAGAAGACAAAGAAGAGAGTTAAAATGCAATAATAAAACGATTGACGACGTAAAAACATTACATCGTCAAAAAAAAAAACAAAAAAAAAAAACTCAAAGATGGGAAATAATTCCAACACAATAATATTTGAGGAAAAAAACCAGATGAAGAAAATATTATTGAGCATAAATGAACAGTTACAGTAAAAAGGTGCAACTTAGCAGATGGAGCATGTAATGATGCTTGCTAGAACTTAGCAGATGGAGCATGTAATGATGCTTGCTAGAACTTAGCAGATGGAGCATGTAATGATGCTTGCTAGAACTTAGCAGATGGAGCATGTAATGATGCTTGCTAGAACTTAGCAGATGGAGCATGTAATGATGCTTGCTAGAACTTAGCAGATGGAGCATGTAATGATGCTTGCTAGAACTTAGCAGATGGAGCATGTAATGATGCTTGCTAGAACTTAGCAGATGGAGCATGTAATGATGCTTGCTAGAACTTAGCAGATGGAGCATGTAATGATGCTTGCTTGGGCAGCTAAAACAATAAATGTATTTGCAAAAAAAAAGGAAGAGATGTGATTACAACAATATGACAGCGGCTTAAACTTAACAACCAGAGCAGGTACATAAAGATTTTCATTTTTCGAAAAGATATTTAAAGTAAAATTGTTTCATTAAAAAGCATTAAACGTAAACTAAAATAATTAAGACAATTTCTAACTTTTAAAATTTCTAAACCACTTAAAAACCTATTAAAAATTTCTTTTTGATTATTTGACTTAAAAATATCTTTTTATTATTAAATTTTTAAAGAAGAACTTTGAAGTCACTACGGAGTGTAAGATGTTGTTTCTTAATATTAGGGGACATTCAATATAATTTATAAAGTGAAATGTAATTGCTGCCGAAAATATCTTTAATTATTTGATTATTTTTAGTGAGTGTTATTGTCCATTGAGAGACGATACATGGAGGATTTTTTATAATAAAAGTAATGAAAAACTTTAATAAATATCCAGAATTTGATGTTGATAAAACTAGTATTGGTGCAGCAATACTTTGGAACCTTAGTAATTGTGAAAAATTTAAACCTGCAGAACTTGACAAGTCTGGAACTAAAGAACTTATCCCAACTCTCTGTGATACAATCTCAAAAAAGAAAAAGATCTATCACAATGGATTAGAAATATTAGGAAATTTAAAGTAAACAGAGGATAGAGATTTCTTTATGTACCGAAGAATGGTCTGAATAAAGGAAAAGAAGTCATGGTATAAGGTGAGGAAATGCGAAAAGGATATGATAAGAAATGCTTGTTTCAGTGTGTAGAAAATCTTACGGAGCTATATTGTAATGAACTTTTTGATTCATATTGGTCAATGAAAATTATAGATGAAAGGCGTCAATACATTGTGGCAAGAGTAAAGAGGAAGAACCAAAACGAAGAAGGAAAAGGAGCCTGTAGGAAAAGAAAGAAACAGAAACCGAACATTTACATATTTCAAAGACAGTAAAAACAGCGATGGCAAAAAAAACTGCTTCAAAACAACAAAATGTCATCGATCATATTTAGACGTTTGGAGTTTTTGAATTCCATTACGTAAGATTCACAGAAAAATCATTATTTCTTCCTCAGGAGCTTTCAATTAAGTAAATGCATAGACTCTTCATATAGTACTGTAGTGAGAAAAATTTTTTTACTGAAAAATACAAGTTCTATCAGAGAGTTTTTAAACGTAGATTTTGTTTTAAATTCCAAAAACTTAAGAAAGATTAGTGTGGAACTTGTAAAGATTTCACTAAGAAAATAGAAAAGGGTGATAAAGATTGTCAAAAGTACAACAAACATGTCAGCGACAAAAAATATACTCGAGCTTATAAAGAAGAAAAGAAGAATGAAGCAATAAAATTGCAATTGATTGTAACTGCAGCTTTTGACTTAGAGCAAGTTCTTTTATAACCATATGGTACAACTAGAGCTTTTAATTATTCAAGGTGTCTGCAAAATCATAACACCGTTGCAAAAACTGATTCTTTAAAGACATATTCATATTTGTGGAATGAGAATGAAGGAGAAAAAGCAAGCTGTGAAGTAAATAACAGGAGTATTTAAATTTATTGAATTTGAAAGCAAAGAAGGAGTGACACAATTTTATCTCTTCTGTGATTGACATGGGGGCCAAAATCAAAATAGAATGATGAACACAATGTTGTCGGATGCATTGAATCTATTCAAATTAGATTTAATTGAGTTTACATTAACAGGACATAGTCGGAGTGAAAATGATTTCGCCTACTCAATAAGTGAAAAACAATATCGAACTTGAACAATATACACACCTATGCAATGGGAAACAGCAATAGAACAAGCTTTTAAAAAAACACCTGTGTATTAACTGTGTTAAATCATGATGGTATAATAAATTTTAAAAATAAAAAAGCATTTCCAGCATAATATGTAGTATTAGCAGACAAATGCTTTGAAATATGATCCAAAGTCTAAACCAAAAAAAGTTATGTGAGCCAGTACTGTACAACTAAAAGCTTAAAAAGAAAATACCGATACTCTTTACTTTAAATATAATTATGAAGAAAAATATAAAAGTTGTATTTTTCGAGCAAAAAGCACAGGTCGCTCAAAAGCAGCAGCAGATATACATTTACAAAAGCAGAAGTATTTTGCTCCAAGAGGTATTAATGTACTGAAAAAAATGGATCTTTCCTTCCCTAAGCAACAAAGGTTATATTCCAAAACAGCATCATCATTTCTAACAAAAACTAAAGCTTCGAGTCAGTTGCATAGATGATGACATGATGAAATACAGAAAAAAGAACTAAAACAACAACCCAAAAGTCATAACAAAGCAGACCATCAAATAATTTAAAAAGATTTTATAGAGTCTGTTTCCAGCAGTTAACAAAATGAAAAGTACACAATTGGCAGAAGCTAGATATTACAAAATGATTTTTTTTATAATGAAACCTTTGTTACTTGTATCACTTGTTTTATTTTACTTATTTTAAAAATGTTTTTTAAGTGTTGTGCCGTAAAAACCGACTACAAGTTTGCAGACGACCAGCAAGCATCCATGATTATTACGTCGCATTATTATTGATATATTTATATATATAGTGTGTGCGTGTATTATTTTATTTATATATGACTAATATGAACCTCTAGTGTTTATGTATTATTTAATGATATAACAATGGCGCTGTGAGTAGGATGTCCAAATTGACTTTAGACAATCCAGATAATGCTGAAGCCTGGATTAGATACCTTTCAGCTTGCTCGATCAAAAAATTTGAAAGAGGCAATAAATGGTGAACACGAGGTGACAGATTTATTTTTATCCAAAGCAGGAATTGACGCGATAAAAAAGATTTCACTCATGGTTTATCCAGAAGGGTTAGAAGAAATGATGTTTAATAACATTAAAGTTGCTATTATGTCCCATACAAGACCTCATAAGCGACTAATGATTGTTGAAAGAGTTAGGTTCTTAGCCATGCACAACAGTATTGAAGGGATGGAAACCCCGTCAGTTAGCTATATGGACAAAAATAAAGAAAAACCATATAAATGCAAATACTGTGGGCCTCAACACCTACCACAAAAATGTCCCGCATTTGGAAATGCAAGTTGATACTAGAAGACAGGTCACTATTATACTTAGAAACTTTTGGGAGTTATTGTCTAAACCTAAATTACAAAATTGTTACCCTCGTCTCAAACAATTTGATGGCACAATTATTCAAGTTTTACGGGAATATGAGGCAACATTGGAAACCAAATCTAAAATAAATATTGTACGTATTATTGTTGTACATTGTACAAAGAATCACGGTTTGATTGGGATGGACATATTAAAAATAAATGGAACTAACTTAGTTAATAGTGTAGAACCTGTTAGTAGTGGACGCTTAGTAAATTATAAAGTAAATACTATAATAAAAAATGGCATGCAACCAAGTTATTGAATTTTGAATCTTGGCCTCTTCCAATTCATGTACAACCATTAGTAATAGATAAGCTCAATGAAATGATTTAACAAGGATTGCTCATAAGAGTTCCACTTGGTGGAAGCAAATGGGCTTAACCACGGGTTGTTGTCAGAAAACAAGACGGGAATTTACGTATAGGTGCAGATTACAAAATAGGACTTAACCAAAAGATTTTTTCAGATTCATACCCAATTCCTAATATTGAAAGTGTATTTCATAAGATGGCAGGAATGAAGTATTTTGCCAAAATTAACCTCAAGGGAGTATATCACCAAATTGAGATGGACAAAGATGCACAGGATATAAAGACAATAAATATACCTTTTGGATTGTTAAGATGGACATGTTTGCCTTTTGAAATAAAAACTGCAAGTGCAATATTTCAAAGAGCACTAGAATCTACTGTTGGGAACATTATTCCTAATATAATTATATTTCAAGATGATATATGTGTTTGAGGTAAAAACGCTGAAGAACAAAAATGTAATTTGATGAAAATTTTAAACAATATTAGAGGAATCAGAGATGATTATAAATAAAAGTAAATCAGTAATGGAAACTAAAAGCCTTTCATTTCTAGGATATGAACTGTCTGAGAAGGGAGTTACTCCTAATCATAGCTTAGTTCAAAAAATATTCCAAATCAACCCTCCCAATGATAAAAAACAACTTGAATTGTTTATTGGATTAGTTGATTTTTATGGTCGATATATTGAAAGATATGCTGAAAAGATTTTACCTTTAAACAATATGAGAAGGAAAGGAGTTAATTTTGAATGGAAAAAAGAACATCAAAATGCGTTTGATTTGCTAAAGAAGAACCTATCTGAAGACCCTGTGGTAAATATTTTTGACATCAATAAAGATCTTGAATTAACAACGGATGCCAGTGAAAAGGCAATATCTGATATACTATCACAAAATGGTCACTCTCTTCTTTTTCTTTCACGATCTTTGTCTGATGCAGAAACAAGATATTCTAACATAGAGATAGAAGTACTGGCCATAGTGTATTCCACACACAGAGCTTGACATTTTCTGATTGGTAAAAGATTTAAGCTTATATTAGACCACAGACCTTTGGAGTTCATATTTGATTGTAACAAAGAACTTCCGAAAGTGACTTCTGCTAGAATTTTAAGGTGGGATTTGCAAATGATGACCTTTGACTATGACATTAACTATAAAAAGGGAGATTCCTTATGCAGATGCATTATCACGATTGTCTTTTCTATTGCAAGATGAAGAGAATATTTAAGAGACTTAGTTGAGTCAAAATTGTAAACCTTAAACAGATTATAAATGAAACAGAAAATGATAGACTATTGATGGATATTAAAAGTAGAATTAATAAAAATAATTGGAGCAGGTGCGCAGTGAAAGATGGACTTTATAAATCGAACAAGCATAAACTAGCTATTGAGAAAGGAATTCTTTGTAATGGTGACCTTATTGTACCTCCAAAGACTTTAAGAAGGAGATTTATTCAATCAGTTTATGATAGCATGCATTGTGGAATTATGCAAACTCGATGTAGATTAAAATTAGAAGCATGATGGCCTGGTCATTGTCAAGATGTGGAAGAATATGTAAAAAACTGTGAAAAATGTGCTGAGATAAAAATAATAAATAAAAAAACGATACATACATAGCATAATGAAAATAAACCTTAGTGTAGAATTCCTATGGACCATGCCTTTGTAAAGAATGCTGGACTATTTTTGATTTTAGTGGATGCCTTCTCTGGATGGCCTAAAGTTATAAAATTTAATAACCAGGAAGCTCTCACAATTAAGACAGTACTTCAAAGCGTTTTTTCTAGAAATGGTGATCCTGAAGTTTTGGTATCAGATAATGCTGCAGAATTTTTCATGATACTGCTCTATACCAATGACTGAAGAAAGTAGGATGTTTGTCATATAAGGCCCCACCATATCACCCACAATCTAAAGGGTGATATGGTGGGGCCTTATATGTAACAGAGAGAAATCTGATACGTGTACAGTCTCTCTGCCAAATGAAGAACACGTTACGGAATATCGAAAAAGTACTCGATCAACCAGAGGTAAAATGCCAATACCTTTCAGGGATGCTGTGCCGTAAAAACCAACTACAAGTTTGCGGACGGCCAGCAAACAACTATGATTATTACGTGGTATTATTATTGGTATATTTATATATATATATATATATATATATATATATATATATATATATATATATATATATATATATATATATATATATATGTATATGTATATATATGTATATATATATATATATAATATATATATATATATATATGTATATATATATATATATATATATATATGTATATATATATATATATATATATATATATATATATATATTGTGTGCATGTATTATATTAAGAAAGAAAGATATATATGCCTAATATGAATCTTTAGTGTTTATGTATTATTTAATGATATAACTTTAAGTTCATTAGGTGTTAATGACTCCATCACTAAATGATTAACTATCCATTTGAATATTTAAATAATGGTTAAGTTTTTAAACTTCATTTTGCATTAGTTTCATTATTATTAGCATTAATTAAGTAACTTAATAAAATGATAGAGAATTAGATACTTCAATAAAATTTATGGACTTAAGATGCTTAATTTGTAGAATTTTCCATATTTAAGATCCTTTTAAGATAATTTTAAAACGAGATGACTTAAATGACTAATCCTAAAGATCAAACGCAGTAATAAATTTAAAACTTTAAATGTTTTTTTCTAAGAACAGTAAAAACGGACTTAAGATTTGTTTTGCAGTGACAACATAGTTTAATATCTCACTAACAATTGGTGATAATTGAATTGAATAGCAATCAAAAGTTAGTTAAAAGGGTGTACTTTTTAGAATAGGTTCTTAAACATATGCGTTTTTTGATATAATAGGTTAGATATAACAGGTTTTAAAATATATTATTTATAAAATGCTGCAAATTTTTTTTTAAATAATGTTCTAAAGCTGAGATTTATTGTAAAAAATAAAATCAGGTTAACAAAGAATTTTCATCAGAAATAGTTTTGATTTGCCCGGAAACAATTTATGGCGCTTGATTTCAAACCTATAAGTTTTGAAATCAGCGTCACAAGTTGTTTTCGGGCAAAATATTGAATAAGCTAAAACACATATCTCATTATTGCCTTATAATAATAGTTTTAGTTATTATTTATAGATTTTTATGATAAAAGCATATATCCGAACACAGAGGTTTTTCTTGGTTGCCACCTAGGTGATTAAGATAAACCTTGAACGTCGCATCAAATCTGCTCTGCTTGTTCAAACGGATTACGCGGTTGGACGAACAAAAAGAAATTTTTATACGTGAATATTGGCTCCCTCCATGACATGGAGGGAGCCAATATTCACGCATTCAAATTATCACGCAGATTGTTATTTTTGTAGTTTGAGATGATAGGGTTTTCTGCAAAGAACAAACCACAATGTTATTTATTGAGTAATGGACTTTACACGTCAGTGAAACTGGCCAGTGAAACATTGTGAGGAATTGCCCATTTTGATTGCTCCAGACGATAGTATAATTCCATCAAAGATGAAATTGATAGTGATGAAGATGAAACTGATGGCGTTTTCGAACCGTCTGCAGATCCTGATTACATCAGAGTATAGAAATTTTGAGCCAAAGCTATTAACTTAAGGATAATTGAATGGTCTTGTTGGAGACCTTTCGCTGTCTTTAAAGAAAGCAGAGCTTTTTGCCTCGAGACTACAGGAGAAAAATTTACTTGACAAAAATATTTATATCAGTTACTACCGAAAGTGGAATGTTGACTTAGCAACATACTTTACAGTAGATGACTCTGTTTGTTATTTGTTGTTATATACATAGTCTATTCACAAAGTTATCTCAGATGTATATGGCATCTGTATGGTGTCTCTTCATTGATTCATTGCAGAGAGGCCTAAAAGCAGTACTTTTGCATAATGGAAATGTCAAGCCATCTATCCTTATTGCCTATAATGTGCATCTAAAAGAGACATGATAATATGGATCTACTAATTAAGACAATCAAATACGATCAATCATCATTGATTCATTCAATAATTGATTAGTCTTCAATGATATGTAAGCAGAATTTACAAAATATTACTGTTTTATTTGTCTGTGGGACAGTCGTCCCACAACGAAATACTACACCAAAAGTGGTTATTTACTAAGGTCTACAAATGTCCCCGATACAAACAGTGTCCAGTATGTCTCTTTAGTTGATCCGCAAAGGTCTTCCTATTACCTACCCACATTAAACTTTAATAAAGAATATTTAGAAATATTAAAGGAAGTTATTAATATCAAAATTATAATAAAATATTAAAGAAAGTTTGATAAAAATTTTTTTTCTTAATTATGTGGCGTTTAAAGTGCTTCAAGAAGTTCTAAAGGTCTTATCACACGGCGGAAGAGCATTTGACTAGGAATTTTACGCCTCCAATTAAAGCTAATTCAAGCAACGGGTAAAGCTAATTTACAAAAGATCCAAAACCTCCTTTACGAAATTTCCATATGTTATTGCAGTAAAATTGAAAGCGGTAATTTCTGTTGCATTACAAACCCGGGAGGTTTTATTGGATACTGATTTTAAAAAGGGCCCTCAGTCCATTAGAATTGAAAGCTTGACTGGCTTTTAAGTAAACATAAGCAAACTTCCTGGGGGATAACAAGTCCCATGCATTAAAGGATTGAGTTGCGAAACTCATTGATGCTTATAGAGAAATGGATTGTTAAATGTCTTTGATAATGTAGGAACTGCATCCCCATCTAAATTTTTTTTTCATGAAAACATTGGTGCAGAGAGTGAAGATTCTTGTGAGTGCTCTCCTCTTCACTTTTCTAAAATAAATGGTTTGCATAAAATGTGATTTATTAAACACTCCATTTTCATATAGTTACGTACATTTTCATGGTATACAAAAATGTAGATAATTTAAAAACTATACGTGCTAAATAAAACTGCAACCAGTTTTAAATTCAGCATTTAATATACATTTAGAAAAGCATATCTTTGTTTGTGAAAAAATGTTAATTTTTTTGACCTGAGTAATTGGTTAATAAAACTTTTCGTCAAAATGTTTACTTAATTAAATAAAACAGTTAATGATTGTCACTTTGTTTTGTACGTGAGCACACTTAACTTTGATCAATTTTCTTCTACTTTAATTGGAAAAACTTGGAGAAAAAGACGTGACAAATAAGGAGAATATAGCAAAGAAAACTCACTTTAATCTGTGGTTGATGTGAAAATAAGTTATTGAGTGCATACAAAATTGTAAAATTGTACAAAATGTAAACATATATGTTGTAATATGTATATATATATATATATATATGTATATATATATATATATATATATATATATATATATATATATATATATATATATATATATATATATATATATATATAAAATTCACATAAGTTTCTTATTCAAATCATGTTTGTAATCATATTTCATCAAATATGATTACAAAGCGTATTTAACAAAATGCTATGAATATAAAATAGAATGTCTAACTAAAAATTGATTAACGATTTTTTATTTCTATTTAATTATATATAACACCTAAAATGTTTATACAACTCGTGTTAAATGTATTTATAACATTTGTTAAACGTTAAACTTGTGAAGTTATACAATATCATTCGATAATATCTTTTTTTTATTTTAACTCTCACAATCTAGATTGTATTCTTTAGATCTTAAGTTTTTTTTTCAAAAACTTAAATGTTATGCTATGTTTTAATACAGCACCGTAATTATTAATTTTGTTGTATAATTTATAATTATCATATTTTTGTTGATATATAAAATACAATTTTGTGCGTTTTAATTTTGTTTTACATAATATTTTATATTGGAAATCATACTTTTATTATTATTTTTTTTTTTTTTTCGTTGTCGATTAGTCGCACTTTTTATAAATAATAGAGGAGGAAAGGGAGAAGAAGGAGGAGATTTTTAAAGCTTGAAATAAAAGTGTATGTAAATATAACTTAATAGAGTAAATGATATGTTTTTAATAATAAACAATTTTTGAATACTTTGATAAGGTAAAATTAATAAAATAGTTAAATTTTCAAATAAGTTTTTTTTATTTACTCAGAAATTAAATCTTTAACTTTAAGTTTGTAAGTATCCATTTGATTATGCTTCATAAGTAAAAACGCGATTATTTCCATAAAATTATCTTATAATAAAAACATTAGTATTTAGGTTGTTGCTATATTTGTTACTTTCTGCATGTTTATTTTTTTATAATTAGATAAAGTTGTACAACACCACTGACACACTGCTCTGTAGAAATCAAGTCAAGTTATTTATTTTACTCTAATCCACAAATAAGTCATGAATGAAAGAAATTGCAAGATTATAAATCTCAAATCAAATCTGCATTATGTAAGCTCAAATTAGTCAAAAATTAGTTAAATATACATATTTTGTTATAACAATTTTTTATATTAAGCCTAAGATATATATATATATATATATATATATATATATATATATATATATATATATATATATATATATATATATATATATATATATATATATATATATATATATATATATATATATATATATATATATATATGTATATATATATATATTATATATATAATATGTATTTGTATGTATATAAATTTATATATATATATGCATATATATAAATGTTTATATGTGTATATATATATATAAATATATATATATATATATATATATATATATATATATATATATATTTATTATATAAAAATAGTTAATGATTTTGTAATGTTCTTTGAAATAAGAACCTAGACACTTGATAATTGGTATTGAGTCTTGGTTTATTGTCTAGTATCGGTGCAGTACCTTGCAGTACCGATATCGAGATCAGTGGACACTAAATAATCGGAATCGAGTCACGTTTCATTGTCTGGTATCGGTGAAATGCTTTACAGTACTGATATCAAGATCACGCGATACTGGTATCAAAAGTATCAGTTATGTCGGTATCGTTTGATAGCAATAGTATCATTTGGAATCGCAGCTCAGGTCTTCACGAGAATTAGTGTTTTATTTTTATAAGTAATAAGTAATTTAAAATTGAAATTTTAAATTACTTATTACTTATAAATTGTTATTCTCGTAAAGTGTAGTCTAATATTTAAAAAGTCACATTTTAATTTTTTTTTTATTTAGACTATGCAACCATTCGATACCATACGATCTTTTTTATTACCTGTATCATGTGGTCTCAAACTGATACTGATGGTATCAACATTAGTAAACAAGCAATACCACACGAAACGAGACTATCCTTCTCAGTATCGCCTGGTATAAAACCGATGTTGATTTTAACAATATAAGCATATAGCGATACCATCCGATACGATACCGTCCTCTTTGATATTGACTTACACAATACCTATTATCTAGTGTCTTAAAGACACATCTTTATTTTCTTGAAATTTTTGTTTTTTAAAAATGATGTTTCACCAGGCGTAAAACGATATATATATATATATATATATATATATATATATATATATATATATATATATATATATATATATATATATATATATATATATATATATATATATATATATATATATATATATATATATATATATATATATATATATATATATATGTATAACTGGGATGCCAGAAGGTATGCAACGGTGCAATTTGTTACAAAGAACACAAACAAAAATTCACGATAACATTATTCAAAAATTAAATTCAGCCATGACAAAAGCGACGATATATTGGACGTCAATGTATCACTTAAATTACAATATAAAACATATTTAACTATTTTTCTTTTTTTTTGCATAATACCGTTTCCCAGTGGACGCGGGGCGTAAACTTTTTCTGAACGTTTAAAATACGTCATTTTTAGGCCCTGTGCCTACTGGATTAATAAACACATCAAATATAAATAAAGCTTCATAAAAAAATAAATGAGAAGGCGTGGGTAAAGCATTTTTGATTTTATATTTCCTTACCATCTAGATATCTACCAACAAGATGATTTCATGAATAGATAAACCTTTTAAACAAATTGATTGTTTTAAAATATAGGTATATTTAAAAACAACTAAAGTTTGTAAAAAATTATTGTAAGGCTTTTCCTTTTTGAATTATTAATTTTATTTAAAAACGTAGCTTAAATGTATAACTTTTTAAAAACTTTATAATTTGTTGGAAAAAAAAATTTAACTGAAAGGTATATTAATTTAAAAAAGTATACATTTTTATTTTAGCTTAAAAAGCCTAAAAATAAAACTCTAATTATTTTTTCGAGAGATTTCACGCATGCGTAATGTTTTTATTGCAAAAGTAAGATTTCACGCACGCGTAATGTTTTTATTGCAAAAGATTTGTTCTATACTTATATCTACTGTAATAGTAGCACCTTTCACTCGAATAATTTTACAAATCATAAAAGTATATATTAATAGAGATAAGAGAAATTGTGTACATAGTAAGTACATAATAATAGAGATAAGAGAAATTGTGTACATAATAAGTACATAATAATAGAGATAAGAGAAATTGTGACTAGCAATAAAACACAACCGTTTATGTTTCCAAAAAAAGACTTCACAACCTCATGCAAATCTCAAATTTCCTAAATTATTTTCAAAAATAGCTTCTGATTTACCAGCCTTTGAAATACACTTAATCCCAAACACTTGCATACATAAAAAGAGTTCTCATACTATGCATTTTTAATTTAGATGTTTTATAATTTTTAAAGGTGACGTATGAAAAGCATACGGAAGTTGAGTACTCATTGAAGATTGTGAGTATAAAATATATTTTTTCGATTTTAGATCTCTATTTAAGTTCGTGAGTAAAGAACGCGTTTTATTTTCTCCATGCTATTTGATTGAGAACCAGTCTGATGAATGATAATATTATCCGGGTTGGTAATAATACCGGGTTAGTAGTGCATTTAGTAGCTTTAGTAGCTCCTATTAAGGTTATGATTGAACATGAAGCCCTTTGTTAATTTGCTACTAACATCAAGTATTGTATAAACAGTATTTTTAGTTTATAGATTGGAAGGAGAGATTAAGGATATTTTTTTATGTTTTAATATGTATTTCAACCTAAAATAATAGATAATAGATGGCAGGATTTATAATCGTTTTTTAAACATACTTTTAAGAAGGTCACTTTTTGTCAAGAAAGTTGTAAGGTCGACATGCATGATAAAAAGGTTGTTTTTATTTTTATTTGTTTTTTAATTTTATGAATGCTAAATGCGCATTCATAAATGTATTAATGTATTTTATGCTAAACCTCTAACTATGTAATTATATATCTATATATTCTGAAACAAGTTGGATGTTTTCAAGGACTTTTAGTAATACTAGAAGTACTAATCTAAAATAAATGCCTTTAACATTACAACAAAGACGACACTTTATATAATCATAAATAAACTTGAAATATTGTTTTTTGAGTGAGAATAGCAATTTTTATTGAATTATACGCCAAAGAATATCTAGTTTTCCTTTAATATTTTATAAGAAAACATAACACTAGTGACGGATCCAAGGATGAAGGGGAGAGGGGAGGGGTTGAGGAGTATTTACTCCTTCCCCCCCTCCTTTCACCCCTTCTTTCCCCCTCCCCCCAGAATCTAAAAGTCATAAAATATATTAAAAATAGAGGACTTTTTTTTTTTTTAAGAGACGCAACTGTGGTACAAATACAAAATTATTATCCTTTTTCAAAATTAACACCCTTAACGCTCTCCACTTCACCAAAATTCATGGATCCGTCACTGCACAATACATTCTTCAACAATCATGCTATCAAAAAATTTAGTTTACGAGATAAAAAGAGCAATAGAGAGAGAAAAACTTCTTCGAACATCAATTTTTAAAGCCACGATGGTAATGCATAGGATGCTTCGAGGTAACTAAGAAAACAGTTATTAACTCTTTTTGGAAGCCTGAAATCTCAGTGAATGCTCGGAAAGGTGCTATGGATTACGGTAGGGACCCATGAAGAGAGATAATGGATGACAGTAAGGAAAAATGTGCTGATGGCGAGGAAAACAATGTCATGAAGGATTTTGAGTTTGACTTAAACTATTTTTTTAAAACAAGACAATTTTTAGCCTCTGAAATCCTTTATACTTTTGTACACGTTTGATAGAGATGCAGCGATTAAAAAATCTCAACCATTTTCTGTTAAAAAAGAGTTAACAAATGCCTTCACAAATAGACTTAAGAAAATAAGAAGGGTAATTTTCCGAATCTATTTTATTGCCATTGCAAGAAGATGTTAAAGTGGCAGCGAATAAAATATAATTTTTCAAATTTGAATAAAATATAAGTTAAGAATAATAATATAAGTTCAAAAGTTAGTTATAAAAAGATTTCTAACTTTTGAAAGTCTTTAACAAACTCAATTGAAAGTTGTTTCATTTTATTTTCGAAAACAGCAAAACAACTTTTATATAAGTAAAGTATAACTATTTAATAATTTTCAAAATTGATATGAATTTTTTTTGAAAAAGTAATTTGTGCGCTATTACTTATATTCTGTGCATTACTCAAAACTGCAAAAAGCAGTTTTGAGCGTTTAAATTTTTCTTAAGATTTGTCTGACAAAACCTTAGTTAGAAAAATTCCAAAACTTTAGTATGAACATATTTTTTTAGTTTGATATTTTGATTTCTTACACGCAGTAGTTGAATTTAACAACGTCACAAACATCTATTTAGAGACTTATTAATCATCAGCAAGATAAAAAAGTGTAGTGAATAAAAAAAACTTTAATATAAAACTGAAAATATATAAATTTAATATAAAACTGAAGATAAGGCTGATCTTACTCATTAAGACTTTGACTCACTCACAAGATTTTAAGACTTTTATGTCTTTTTTTCAAGTTTCTTTTCAAAAAAGTTTATTTGTTTAAAAGTTTCTTTTTTGACAAAAAATAGGAAATTCAGTTACTCTTACGGTTTGTTGATATGCCCAACTGACTGGATTTAATCAAAGATGAAACATTTAGTTTAATTAAATTAAAAATATAATCAATTTTTCATAATGAAAAACTCAATTCAAATTTAGTCATTCTCAGCAACTGGTTTACTGTTTTGAACGGCATACTACTATCAAAGTTAGCGTTGTTTAGAGGATTTTTTTGACATATTGAGTTATTTTGACATTAGTATGACGATGCCCTGACATGGGATGCCAAATAGGGACCTATTTATATATCTTTTTTTTTTCAATTTTGAATACTCTTTTATTTTGTTTATATAAAAGATTATCAACAATAAATTTTATTCCTATTTAAATATAAACGGGGGTCTTATTTTGACAAGTATCAATGGAAAAATAAATTTAAAATATAGTATCTGTATTACATGTTAAACAATCCTTGTTTCTGGTAAAATTAAGTATTTTATAAATTATAAAATCTCCTAAAATAAAAACTTTAAATAGAAAATTTCACTATTTGTTTTGTTTTATAACATCAGTTATAATTTTTTACCAAATTTTTTACCTGTTTTAAACTTTTATTTTAATTTTTATATGATCTAAATTGAGTAACGGAAAATGTATATTTTTAAATATATATAAAAAAAAAATATTTTTAAATATATATACTAAAAAATATATTTTCCCGCAAAGATGATAAACATAATGAATGTGAAATTTTATAACCACAAGATTCCGTTATTAAACTTTTATCTCAACCCATTACGCAGTGATATTTTTGTTTTCAATGTTTGCATTAGATTAACTAGCGTCATTCTCGTTGCTTTTTTTTATTCGTTAGGTAACAATTGGTAAAAGAAATATAATAAATATATTTTTGGCAAACTCTCCTATAATTGAACTTAAAAATATAGTTTAACATTTCCCATGATTATAAATAAAATAGTGTTAAACCAATTTTTATCACACATTTTTAAAATATGACCCATCAATAATAATTCATAATTTTAAAGACATGATCAATCATTTGTAATTTTTTTTTAGCTCAAGGGAGATGCTGAATAAGTCTCAAAACATCACATTTCAATCAAGCTCACCGTTCAGTAATTTTGAAAATAATGCAACAATTATGGTGTATTTTATTCTGATTGTTTTGGGCCTGTCAATTAACTTAATTGTTATCATTATCTTTTACTTTAAAAATGAAAAAAAAACAAAGTTCTGCAGATTTCTTCTACACCTGTCGTTTATAAACATCGGTCAGTACATTGGAATTATACCATACTTGATTATTGATACACGTTTTATTCTTTCATCTTATAAATATTTGGAAAGTCTTATATGCAGTATAAGCGATGGACACAGTACTATGATGGTTTTTTCAATGGCATCATGCGTTTTATTATTTTTCATGTCTGTTTTAAGATGCGAGGTAATGATCAAACCGTTTCGTAAACTTGTAAACAACAAAAACCTTTATAAAGTTTTTTTAGTTACGTGGCTTTTTGCTTGCATATCTTTTATTCCTTATATCTTATCGTATAAACTTGATCGTGTGTCTGGGATTTGTTTTCGCAGCTGGATAATAAGCAATTCATTTGGAATTATTTATATGAGCATCATGTATATCTGTGGGCTTGTATTACCAATTTTAGCAATGGTTTTCGCGTGTGTTACTAGTTACATTAAATTAAATTCGAAACATTTAAAGGAAAATTCGGTCCAAAAAAAGCGCAAAGGTGTTCTTATCAAGCTAACGTGTTTAGTCATCATATTTACATTGACATGGTTTCCATACTCTGTTTACTGGGTGATGACGTATACCACCTATGTAGGAGGTAATATCGATAAGCAACTTAAAAGATTAAAGCTACTTAGATACGTTTTAATGCCTAGTTTAGCGGGAGGCATTATTGGGCCATTTTTCAATATATATCATTGGAAACCTTTTAGAAAATTGGTTCAACATTTATACAATAACTGTAGACATGCACACAAAGAGATCCAGCCAATTAGATTTTATCTTTCTCACAAAATTATTTTTCATATTGAAAGTGAAACCAAGTGAATGTTTAAGTGTTACGATAAATGATTAGTTTAAGAAATGAAGAAGAGTTTTTCAATGATTTGAAGTCATTTTTCAATGTTCCAACTTAATCTTGGCAATGCTACATATTTTTTAAAACTATTACAAATTTTATATTAAATAAATTCTTTATTTATCTAAATCTTATTAAAAACATAATGATATGTAGTATTAGCTTAGCACATAATTCTTTTTTGTTGAATTTGAACTTGTGGAACATACAATACATTTGTTTTGCAAACCTCCTACAGCAAGTTTTACTATGTAGTACAAAAAAGTGTTTAAATCTATAGTGTGATCTGGTTATAACGCATGATATGACTAAAAACCGAAACTAATCAAATGATGAGTGAGTTTCCAATCTTAATACACAAACAAACTGTTTAAATTAAGTGGTTAGTGAGTTTGAGTGACGAACAACATTCTAAACAATTCTAAAATGTTATTAAGGTTAAGAGACAAACAACATTATAAACAGAGGTGAAACTACAATATCTCAAAATCCTGCGATGTGGGGTGGCTATGAGCTCTAGGTGGCCCAAAATTTTTCAAGGAACTACTGTGTTTAAAAATAATTGTTAATTTTAAAAATTTTAATCCGGTATGAAAAGTAACGTCGAAACAAATATCAAAAGAAATAAAATACAAAACAACTTCCTAAATGTGTTCTATATAAAAAAAATGATACTGGATTTAAAAAATATTTGAATAAAAAATATTTTTGGGGTTGTTACGATCTCTCGAACATTAAAAAATATTTTTTATTCAAATTTTTTTTTTAATCCAATATTATTTTATTATATAGAACACATTTAGAGGGAACCGGCAGACATTTTCAAAAAAAGTTGTTTTTATTATAAGACTTTTTTGCTATGTATTTATTGCTTTTCAATTTTTTTATAGTCTTTTGAATTCATTTTTCTTTTCTGTGTTCTTTTCTTTTTTAAAAACTAATCTATGATTTTTTTTAATTTTTTTCGCTTCTTATTAAAACCGTTTTTCTTTTTCTTTAAAACTTTCCGTTGAACAAAAATTGCGCCCGTTCCTTCTGAAAAGTACTCCAAAGTTTTGAAAAGTAAAGCAAAATTACTGTACCATTGCATGCTATAATTTCCAAACGTTTTAAAATGGAAAATATGGACAAAATGTTGAGAAAAATCAGTGGTGCAGCGAAAAAAAAAATTAAAATGATAAGAAGAGTGTGTTGCCAAAATTCCCAAACTAACAAATATTCTCTAAACAATTGGATAGAAATCGGACGGTGAGGATCTTTTAAACGAGATCCATTAAGTAATTGTAAAAGTTTCTATGAGAGTTTTATAAAACTTCAAAAATGTAAGGAACGGCTGAGAGGTTGTGGTTATGTTATTTTCCTAAAATAGACGTGTCATACTGCTAACCTTGTTGATTATTTTCAAAACTCCGTCATAACTGGCAAACACAAGGAATAAGAAATTGTTCTGTAGTAAAAATTAAAAGGGCACAAAAAGGTTCAGCATCATAGACAATCATGATGTATATATGAAAAGTGGAAGCAAAATGAAACAACTGATAAAATCTTAAACGATTTTAACAGTTTAAGATTTTATCAGTTTAACACTTGCACCCAAAATTTTGATTCATATCAAAAATTTGATATGAACCAAAATTTTGGGTGCAAGTGTTAAAGCGAGTTGTTAATATAACATTAGTTCTTTCTAAAAATTGGTTAGCTTTCCGTGGTCACCGCAAATTATTTGAGGATGAGTATAAAGGTAAACTTTTAACCCAAGTACATTTTTTGACAAAATATGACACTGCTATAAAACAAAATTTGAACATGCCCCAAAGAACTATTAATAATTTAAGCCATCAAATCCAGAATGACAACATTAATTTTCTTGCAACACATTTAATAACAACGTTAAACATCAATATTAACATGCGCTTTTTTATACAACTATCACGGATACCATGCAAGACATAAACGGCCAACTAAGTCAAATATTTAGATATACAGAATAATAAAAAATGAAAACGAGGAACCAACATTTATTGAAATTAAGGAAGTTTTTTTAAATTTTACAGAAGTACACAACCACACTGGATTATATGAAGTAACATTAAATCTGTTTTAAAAGAATAATATAACATTAATTAATTGTAGTAAACAAGCTTAAGATTAAGCAAACTTTATGTGTGGGGCTTACAATATCGTTCAGTCTCTTCTTAAACAAGATAAACCTAAAATTATAAACCTACATTGTGCAGCTTATAACGTAAATATAGTTATAAATGACACTTTGAAGTTTTGTCATTTTTTGCAACTCTAGAAATTATTTATGCAATTTTTGGCAATAGTATAAAAAGGTGAGAACTGTTATCTCAATATACTAATGAGTCTCAGATTTCACTTAAAAGATTGTATCCAACTCGTTTTGTCAATGAAGATCACATTTTTTGCTTCTATCTATTTAGTGAAGTTTTAGATGTGGTTATAAGTCAAGAAGACAACAGATTTAAAGGGATTCAGGAAGTTTCAAGTTTATTTGCTTCCATGCAACCAATAAATTAATACAAATAGAAGATAAAGCATTTCAATTAAAGTATAAAGGTAAATGATCATTCATCCAAAACAACTGACATAGGAGTAGTGTTGAAAATGATGCATGGTGCAAATGTGTGGAAAAAAACGTTCAAGCTTCTTCTCGAAGATTTGATTGAGTAGCTGCAGTGAATTTCTTTGCTTGAAAATTATTTTGCGGGTATTGCTAACGCAGCGATCTTTAAAATAATCTTTCTTCAATAAAATTTTTCTTTACATCTCTCGGATAAAAACGTGAAAGTCTTCAAGCTTTATTTTGAAAGGAAAGATCATCATTATCCAATCAGACGATTGCCAACTACCCTGCTCATATCCTGAATCAATTTGCTGAATCAGGCTATCTAAAAAAAACATTTACTTCAAATTCTTTCGCTTGGGTGTCGTAGAAATGTGCCGTGTTTGATGTTTAATTATAAAAGCGCTTCAGTTTACGATTTTTTTAATTAGCGAGTTCAGTTTCGAATCCAAGTGTTCCAGCTACAGCTACTGCCATGTTAAAAATTAGCAACCTAGAGCCCCTAATTCTAAATCTTTCAGCAGCGATCCAATCAAACAAAGCTCGTTATCAGTTTAATGGCTTTAAATTTTAGAAGACAATCAATGTGGTCAACATCAGTATGGGTTTTGTACCAAATCGTAATTAGTAATACAAATTAAAAAGTTGATAACTATTTTTCAATCTTGTCTGAGCTGCTCATAGGTCAGATCCAGGTTTTTCATGGCATGTTTAAGAGCTGCCAACATTTCTCTCGGTCTCTTGGCATGTGGTTTGATTCAAAGTAACTCTATGCAGTAAAATTCCTGTCGCTTTT
Source organism: Hydra vulgaris (assembly GCF_038396675.1). NCBI lineage: Eukaryota > Metazoa > Cnidaria > Hydrozoa > Anthoathecata > Hydridae > Hydra > Hydra vulgaris. The sequence goes on from NC_088928.1 coordinate 56,903,808, forward strand.
GTGAGGATCTCCTATTGGGCAAAACTTGTATTAAAAAATAAAGACAAAAATTAGACATTTCCAAAGAATACTTCCAAAGAATACCATGATCTCAATAGCTTATTCAACTGCGAGCACATTAGTCAAATTCAGACTATGAGCGTCACAGAGAACGTACAAAGCTTCTAAATAATCTTGTCTTATTAATGCTTTAGCTTCCTTGTAAGCACCTGACATATTGATTTATTTGATCCATAATCGTATCCCTGACCGCGACAGTTATGAATATCCAAACCTAGCTTTGCAATCACATCAGTGATAAGCATGGCTATATCAACTCCTTTCTTCTTATTTACAGCTTCAACACACAAAAATTGTTCTTTGGTTTGCCAGAGATTTTTATTTTTTTAGTAGAGGAGAAAACGAATAACAAACTTTATTTGCTCATTGTGAGTTTTTCAGTTTGCAGATGTTAGTGCCATCAGCGTTAAAAATTTGATCAGCTACGATTATAATTACCACAGCGCATCGTCTTCCGTTCAACTGAGCACGAGGTAGTATCACTAGATGACATGACTGTTCATGTGCTAACAGAATACACCCGGTTCCGTCTAATTCAACTACAACTAAATCCTATTTTTTTCTTAAAAAATAGCTTATAAACAATTAAAATAATAGAATAAAAACTTAAATTTTTTTTTAATGCGCATTTTAATTCCGAATGCTAAAGTTACAACTCCAACACAAAAATCTAAGCAGATTTCGCGATGTTAGTCATTAAAATGTTTACTATTTCTTGAAAGAAAAAAAAGCCAACGAGTTTTCCGGCGTTCTTTCAAGCTTGGCGCCCGGATCAATTTTTCTCCTTTGCTCCTTCCTCTCAAAGGCCCTGAATAAACTTTCCCTTAATATTAAAAAACAAAATGATCTCTTTTTTATCTATACTACAAAAACATCTTCTGACGAGTGAATTGCACGCTCTTTTTATAAATGACATGCAAATTAAAAAGTAGCGGCTACAAATTTTTTAGGGGTTTTCGTTAATGAAAACCTGACATGAAAAAGACATATTGAAAACTTATCCTCTAAAATTTCCAAAAAAGTATAGGAATACTATACAAAATAAAAAGCATGCCAAATGAACTTTAATTTAGCTATATCATTCTTTTATTTATTGCCATCTAATAATTTTAAACATTTTTTTTATCAAGCTA
>NC_088928.1:56910000-57087500 GCF_038396675.1 Hydra vulgaris
CCTATCTGCAAATACTAAGCGCAAACGTATTAAGTTTTTTGCTAACATTTAAATCGTGAGTTATTTTTACTTTGGCATCGCTTCGTCAAAGCTTCGTGTAAACTTTATATAACTTTTTTTTTTCTACCGTTATTTTCTCTATTTGTCGGGTCATCTAAATAGCTTTCTGAAAAATATGTGCTTATTCATCAAACATTGCATAAAATATATATATATATATATATATATATATATATATATATATACATACACAAATTTGTCTTTTGAATAATACGTTATATAACTGATCTGCGCGTATACGCGAGAAAAAGAAACAATTAAAATGACATGGGTGGTATTTATGCATCGCCCATAACTAAAAAATTATTTTATATCAAATAATGTTTTCATTATGTTGTGGCTATGAAAATAGCCGTTTTTAATTTCTTTCTTGAGGAGACTTCAGTTCTATATGTTTTATGACTGGTAAATCCAGGTAAACAAAATTTTTTTTGACTAATCGATACTTCCTTCTCGTCAATCAAATCTTCAGAATTGAATTAACTTTCTAATTAACCTATTTTTTTCCTTTTTTTTAGACATGGCTTAAGTTGCATATTCTCTGGGTTTGTCTTTTGGTAATGAGATTTAAGAATACTTTTTAATCGCAATGTTGGGCAAGGAATTGATTGATAAATAGTTTTGAGTTTGTTAAACTCCATGTGAATTGATTCTCCACCTTGTTCTCCATAAAACCCGAATCCTCCTCCCCATTTTTGCATAAACGGAATAGCATGATGTTCCAACATATGCAGCTTAGGTGTCACTGAAGCCTCGGGCCAATTTAAGCGATAAAATTGCATCAAGTCGTTTATATTTTTTTCTAAAAAAAATTTAAAATTAAATTAACAAAAAAAAAAAAAAAAAAAGTATACATAAACTTATTTTAAAGCATTTTATACAGTGCGACTTACTTAAAAGAATTAAATCGTCTTGTGTAATTGTATTTTTCGAAGAAAATATTTTATAGCACTGGGCAAATTTATCAAATAGTTGTTTATATTTACTGCTAATATCAATTGCAAACTGATGCATGTTTGTTCCTGAATATCCTTCATCGTGAACAAGTTTCGGGATACAGTTGCATAGCTGAAGTATTGAAGATTTCTAAATAGCAAATTTATTTTACTAAAGATAAATTTTTAGGTTTATTGATGTATTATTTGTTGTAATTGCATTAAATTCCAATTTTTCCAAAACTAAATTAGCATTAAAAGTAAAAAAAATAGATAATAAACTATTATTTATCAAGTAAAAACCTAGTTATCTGTCTTTTACGTACTACGTCATGCTTTTTATTCATACTAATATCTAATTTAATTACTTTTAGCATTTTATGCACGTGGTTTCCTATAAAACTTTTTCCGTGGTAAGCTTGACGTTGTACTTTAAGCTTTTGTAGTACCGTCTCAATCATCTTAGTGCATGGTCTCTGACCCATTTCTGATGAATGTTTTTCAAATAGAATATTATAAAGATCAGTCTAAAAAAAAACTTAAAGTAGTATAACATAAACCAACAATAGTTGCATAGCAGTAATAATTATATTATTCATTTCATAAAAACAAAGACTAATCTGTGAATGACAGGGTTGATATTTAAAACACTGTTTTTTTAAACTCTGATCTGCATATGAAATTATTTCATATGCAGATCAGAGTTTAAAAAAACAGTGATCAGAGAGAAAAAAACAAAAATTAAATCTGTATATGAAAAATTGCTTTCGTGCTTATGAAAAAATGCAAATTGCTTGACCACAAACTTGTAAAAATGTGTTCTAAATACACTCAAACTGATTGACGTTTAAGCTTTTTTCTACAATTAGTTTGCACTATAGCAAATGTTTGCAAAACTGTTTAGTGCATACAAGTTAAAAACCTAAAAATATAAATTGAAAGTATATAATGATGTACTTTTATTAAGCTGCACTGCAAAGTTATTATGACAAATAAAAACAACATTACTTGATCTAGTGGTATTTTCAAAATGGGCTTTGTGATGACATTATTGAAGTTTTTTACATTTTTCTTTAAACCTCCGTTTTCTATAAATTTTTCATGATCCAATAGTAGATCTTCTAAGGTACGATCTTTTATTTCAGAACTTTTCTGCTCACCAAGATTCATGTCACTTGCTGTTGCATAACAGAAAAGACAACAATGCCTCCCTTAAAATAAAATGGATAAGAAATAGTTAAAATTATTAATAATTATTAATAAATTTTTTTATTATTTTTACTATAATATACTATTTAATTTTATTTATATATATATATATATATATATATATAAAAATATATATATATATATATATAAAAATATATATATATATATATATATATATATATATATATATATATATATATATATATATATATATATATATTATTTGTGATACTATATGTAAATATTATAAACCATATAGTGGTTTTTCATTCAGCAAAAAAGACCCAACCATTTTGTTTGAATTTCAATATATTTCGAATTAAGTAACAAAAATTATGAAAATACTGATAATTTGTCATTAATAAAGATAGAAATCACCTGATGCTCCTGAGATTCCATAGAGGGCATATAGAAACTGATAATCACCAAAAACAAATACTCTAATATTGTTATCCCTGTTGAGGTGTGTAGAAATGTTTAAGATAAATTAAATATAAATATCATTTGTAATATATTATATTTATTTTAAAGTATAATTTATTAAAACTAATTAGTACTAAATTATTAATCTATTTAATTCAACTAAAAATAAAGCACATTAGTTATTAAAAAGAAAAATAATTTTTTTATCTTACTTATACTTCATTTCTTGAAGATCTTCTATTTGCTTTTCAAACCTTGACATGGCTACTTTGACATTGATTCTGTAATCCTTCACCTCGAAAATGCTAAAAACTATGGTGTTGTCTTTGCTATTTGGGTTTAGGGTATTTGCAACCTGGTAAGTCATTTTAAAACTCCCCCACCATAATCACCTCCAATTTTAATTTGTATCTCTTTATCAGGAATAAATTTGTGGTAATGAAGTCTTTTACAACTACATAAAAATAAATTATTTAATAATTAAATACATTTTAAAATAATAAATTATTTAGTAGGCAATGGTTTTCATTTTAACTAATAACAAATATACCAAAATGAAAAAAAAATTTACTTTATAAATTATGTTTTAAAAAAACTTTCATTATTGGTTGTTAAAACTACCTTTCTAATTGATCAAGATGTCTTAAAATATGCATTGGTAAATTTTCAATATAACCCCAAGATGCATATTTTATTTCAAATGTTCCTTTCTCTTTTTTTTCCAAAGGTAAATGGTGCATTTTCCACAATAAGGTCATCACCAGATAACTTTTCAGCAACTATTCTTTGAGAAGAATGTGATGCTGTATTTATATTAAAGCTCTTCAGCCACCTTTAAACAAACAAAAAAAATTATGTCATGCTATAAAAATTAGTATAGAATAATATTTATATAGCAAAATATTAACCTGGAAATTGTTTTAAGCTTTTCCCATGGTATGCACAGATCTGCTTTCATTGCTACCGTGTTAGTGGCACTAATTACTTTTGTTTCGGTATTTAGGTTATCTAATATTAATCCTTTTGACTCTGCTTGAAAAGAATTAAGGAGTTTTGATGATTGACAACAAATTGCATCATTGGATGTACCAGACACAACTTTCAATTGTCTTTTAATAGAAGCATTTCTGACTCTAACTGTTGTGGTTGATGCTTGGTCACTGCTTACATAAGCTTTTGGAGCAAGTGAAAACAAAACTGGCTAAAAAAAAAGATTTATGAAAAGTAATACCTATTTAATTAATGGTTATTATAAATTAAGCTAAAACTAAAATATATTATTAATCTAGGACCTCCACTTTTAAACTCAAGAACTTGTTTACCATCTTTTGCCATCTTTTGCTTAAGAACATGGAGTGCAGCATCTTCAACTATTCTTGGAATATTGTCATCCACTGTAAGATCAATAATCTCAGAAATGTTGTTGTTAAATAATGCTGACGATGATGATGTTGATGAGGTTACTGTAAAAGATGATGAAGCCAAATTAGAAGTAAATAAAGATATAGATGGTGATAACAATGAGGCTGTTTGTGCTATTGATTTATCAATGCATATACTCTTATGATTAGTATATAAATCATACTCTTTCATTACATTGAACTTTTTTTTACATATGCACTCAACAGTTAACATGTTTAAAAGAGAATTTGTTTTTACACTGGTCACCAAGTCTGTAGGTAAAATAGGCTCTTTACATTTTGGACAAAATGTTTCATTAAGTTTTTTTACCTTTATAGTTTCTACTAGACAGAAAAAACAAAATAAATCTTCACATCTTCTAAGAGTAACTGATTGTTTTGGTATTTTACTACATAAATTACACTGACAGAGTGGTAAATGAGGATTAAATTTGTTTTTTAATTCCTCAATATCTATATCTGAGTCATATGCTGTCACAATGCTACTTTTTATTTTAGCAATCATTGAAAATGACCATACTTTTTTACTAATACCAGGGCGAACAATGAGCTTTTTATTGTGTTTAAATAATTTGGCTACATTTAGACCTTTACTAAGTTTTTTTACCTGCTGACAACAAAAGCATTCCTCACAATGAGGTTTCCAGTTCATACATAAACAAAGTGTTGTTGATGTCATTCTTTTGATAACATTATTTATGGTATTATAACACTTATGGCAAATTATTTTTGGATAAACATTTTCTATATCATCTGACAGCATGACATGAAACACTTTTTTAATTTTATTTTTTTGGTTTGTTCCAATAGGGTATTTTTTTTTCCCAACCAAATATCCACAGACCCGACAAATAAGATTCAAGTTCTTGTTATGAATCTCCATCTAAGAAAAAAAAAAGTTTATGGATAAATATACTGATTAACCAACAAGCTTTAACCTCATTTATTAAATAGTGTTTACATTCATAATTTAAATGAAGCTAATAAATTAATAATAAACTGCATACAAAATAAAATACTTTATTTAAAATTAAAATAGAAAAACTTAGCAAACTTTTTTACAAAGGACAATTTACGTTTACTAAAATGGTGTCAATTTATGACAATCGTTGGATGTAAATTTTGAACAAGAAAAAAAATTGAGTGCGAACATTACTTATAAGTAATAAAAAGATAAAAGATTCATATAAATAAAATTATAAAAATTTTTAAGTTTTACCGCTCAAAAAAAAAGAAAAAAGACTTATAAATTTGTAAACAAATCAAAGAAAAAATTTTTTTTTAAGTAAATCTGCATCAGTCATAAAAAAATGTTCTCCTATTATTTTACTTACTTTTTAAAAAAATTAAGTTACCAAAACACTACCAATATTTTACAACTACTTATTCTGGTAAAAAATGATAAAAAAAAAGCAAATATTAATAAAAAAACTAGTTGTCAACTAAAAATTAACTTTGTTGCGAAGGCCCGAAGCCATTTTGAAAGTCCAAAAATTTTTATAATCCAACTGCGCTTGCGTACAATAACTTGTCGCTAATTAAGTAAGTTTGAACGACCGTGGCTATACAGTAGGCCATCCCATTTTGACCCTCATGAACGAATTTTATTTCACGGAGTGTCTCAAAATGTTCCTAAGATATTGGTTTGTTAATGAATTTTTTTATTTTTTTTTCTGGATGAGTATTTATTCTCGCGCCATTCGTTTAAAGTTTAACTTTTTTACATTTTTTGAGTTTTTATGGGCAGTTTCAAATGATCAGCGCGAATAGAAATTTATAAACCTTTAACAATTTAACTGCGTCAATACAAAGAATGGAAGGTTTTTTATCCATACCGATTGTGCGCATTTTTATTATTATCATATTTGTTACCAGGTGGTACTTTAGAAACGCAAAAATCGGGTAATATTTAAAAAAAGGGCAGTTAAGAAAACAATTTTTTTATCGAGCTACTTAACAATTTTTAATTTTAAAAAATCTAATATTACCACCTCAAGTAAGTTTATTATAACAACATAACATAATAATGCATGTTATATTTTATAATTATAGTTAAATGAATTACGTTATTTAAACATTTATAATATTTTAAATAAACTTTTAAAAAATTTTAAACTTCATACAAATTATGAAAATGTTTATAGTGATTAACATTATGATCAATGAGTAACATTATGAAATTTTGTTTTAAAGCTAGCTATGACAACAAAAGTATCTGAGGTGTATCCCTGTCCCAAGAAGGGGTTTAAAAAAAGAAGATCGAGTCGCAAGAACATGTTCCTAGTTAACGTCACTCTGGATAGAATGGAAACAAACCAGCTGCCCCTAAGGATACACGTTATCCAACGCTACTTATTTTTAAGAGAACAATTTCCAAAGAAAGCACTGAAGGATCTCGTCGCTTGTCCTTTAATGTCCAAAACTTTCAAGTAAGCTTTTAGCTTTAGAAATCAATAGATAAGAACGTTATTTCATGTTTTATGTCAAATATAGTAAAGATAATTTAATAAGTTATGTTTTTAATTTACGGAAGTTCTTCATAGATTAAAATTCATAACAAACAATGAATTTTGCAATGTCAGTTGTATCCTTTCCGGAATCTTAATTCCTTGGAGAAAAACTGGCTTCAAAGTCATCAGTGACAAAAGGATGATGTATCATGTCAAGAAGTATGTAGAAAAGTACATAGCATTGAAGAAATCCCAGAAAAAAATTGGAATTGGTTATCTTGAGACAAGAAATAAATTTGAGAAATCAATGACAGGTAGGGGATAAATATTAAATGTTAAGATTTTCTAGTCAAACAGCCAGTACTAAGCTAATTTATTGTGAAGTAAATAGTTTACTTTTTCTTGTTCTTACCTAAAAAAATTAAATTTAAAGGATTATTTTGGGCTGGAGAAGACATTACGCTTCTTGAACGTAGTTTAAAGACTGATAGGCTAAGACTGGAAGCAGATAAGATTGAAGATTTAACCTTCATACGGGACCAGCTAAGTTGCAGAAAGATGGTGATTGGAGCGTTGGACGGTCGGTTTGTAGATGTTAGTAATAGATCTGCATCAAGAAATAACTCTAAAACCTCTGGTATAGTAAAAAAAACTTTCCATGATTTCTCCGGATTTTCCTCTGAAAGTGAAATGATTACTGATGACTCTAATGATACATGTTCCGAAGATGATTTTAAGATTGGTAACGCATCAAAGAAGAAGACAGTGAAAAATATGACTCTAAAGATACCAAAAGACATTTTTTCAAAAACTGCCAGAACTGCTATTGGGATGGGAATATCTACTAACCAGGCAACAGCACTTATCTCTTCTTTTCTTTGCAATGCCGGTGGAGATATAGAAAATGTAACATTATCCCACAGCTCAACTCACAGGATTTTTGATACAATAATAAGAAATGATGCTGGTGTTCTTAGAGCAAACATAACCAGTATGGTTAAGACGAGCGGCAAACACATCATTGTGCATTTTGATAGCAAAATTATCAAAGATTATACGGGTAGCATAGATGAGACAAAAGACCGAACTTGTGTGCTTATAAGGCATGACAATCAGTCCCATCTGTTAGGCGCTCCAGGGTTGGAACACGGCAGTGGTGAGGCTCAGTTCACAGCAATTCAAAATCTATTAGATTCTTTTGATCTAGGGCAGTTCATCCACGGAGTTTGTTTTGATACCACTGCTTCAAACACTGGCTATTTAAAAGGAGCTTGTGCAAGGTTAGCTAATTTTCATGGCCGACCATTGCTCTTGTTAGCCTGCCGCCATCATGTAGGAGAGCTCCATATAAAACACTTTTGCAATGAAGTTGCAGTAAACAAATCTGTTGGACCAGAGAATCAACTATTTAAATCTCTAAAGCAGAACTGGCATGGTATTGATGCAAACAACGAGAAGATGCTGTTGAAATTTAATCACCAGAATGTTAAGGGTACCTGGTTGGAGAAGCAGGCTCTATTGGCGCTAAAAACTTGCAAGGACCTGATAGATAAAAACAAGTTAAGAAATAGTCAGGTAAGGTTAAAATAAAGAAATATATTACTTTAAAACAACTTTATACCAAATATATATACCAACTATAAAAATAGAAAGAAGAAACATAAAAGTTTTTAATTAAGTTGTAAATTATATACATTTAGACTTTTGAGAAGCGCAAAGATTATTGTGAACTGGCAGAGCTTGTAGTTATGTTCCTTGAAGAAGATCAGACAGTTAGGTATAAAATTCACAAAACCAGAGCTATTTCACACGCCAGGTTCATGGCAAAGGCATTGTACTATATGAAGTTCAATTTGCTTCTCCCTAAGATCAGACAGGTTCTTTTTCTGAGTGATGAAATTGTCAAAGAGATCAACAGAATGGCTGAATACATTTCTCTTTTCTGGGCATCGTGGTTTTTGACCTGCGAGTTTTCTGATTCTGCAGCTTTTGAAGTAAAACTTAATTTCCTAAATATTTTTATATTAGTCTCATAATTTATGAATAATTTGTTTCAAAAAAATACCAACTAAATTGTTTTAGAATAATGACACTTATTACATTAGATGTTAGACGTGTCATTATCAACCTTACTTACTATCTGTATTGCATTATTTTTAACTCACACTCTTAGGATCAACGAAACTATTGGCAGGTGTGCCATTACAATGCGTATGAGCCTGCCGCAGAAGTGGTATTAAAATCATGGCGAAACCATATGTGGTATTTGGATCCATCAACCGTGGTGCTGGCGCTAGCATGTTCTAATAAAGATCACTACATCGAAATGGAAAAGATGGCAAAAGTTCTTTATTCAACCCAACGGAGTGGCATTAAAAATGTAGGAACGGTTAGAACCAAAACTAAAATCCTTTCTGATAGCAGTTTTTTGTTTAATATAGATCAACCACCAAGTCTTGAATCATATATTTCGCCAGATTCCTGGTTAATTTTTGATATCCTAGGTCATACTTCTGAAAAATGTCTATGGATGAAACTCCCTCAGATTTTTTGGAAAGAATTTCCAGGATACAATGAGTTTCAAAGCTTCGTAAAATCTGTCGAAGTTGTTAACGACTCATCAGAACGTGCAGTAAAACTCATTCAAGATAATGTAGAGCGTGCGAAGAGCGAGGAAAAACTTCAGAACCTTCTCCAAATGAAAAACTCTTGGAAAAAGCCATTTAAAAAGACGAAGAATGGATACAAGGAGTCAGTTACAACGCCTGCTCCCTCGCTACTGGCTGTGAGTTAATAATTCAAAACCTTTCCAATATCTCTAATAATTAGAATTACCTTACTGTAGACTCTAAACCTTGAAAATGTATTTTAAAAAAAACTAAATTATGTGATTTTTAGAGATATGTGTCTTAAAGGAAAGAATTTATTATATATATAATAAATAAAATAGCAGCTATGGCAGTACTTAGAGTTCTTACTTTAATATAGGAGGTCCGAGGATTGATGCCGGTTTAGTCATATAAACGACATTTACTAGTAAAAAATTTTCCCGCGGTGCTCTGTGATGAGCACTTAAAATTTAATGAGAATTTAAAATAACACACACAAAATCAAAGTAGATATTTTCTGAAATATATCAACACATTTTGATCTAGTTAAATCTACAGCAAAATATTTAAAGTCCTATAACAAATCTTTTGGGGGTAACCATTTTAAGTTTGGCTTTGTTTAATCTTAGGTTCCAATAAAAGTAATTTTTTTAAAAACATCATTTGATACCAATAAGAAGTAAAAAAAAAAAAATATTGCACCATGACTGAAAATGACCTCATAGATCAACAAAAAGGCACTTTGAAATAACACAAATGTTGATTTTTCTATCAAAATCAGTGAACGGTAGGCATTGTGTATTTCTTAACTCGAAAAGCACAGTGTTTTTTTTGGTATGGGAACACATGAAGAGAATATAAATGAAAAAATTAACTGGATTCGACATCAGAATCGATTCGCGCCGTTGTGTTGAAAACTGCTCAATTTTGGTCATAAATTGCCTAGTGCGTAACTTCGAACTTCGAAAAAAATTTGACTTATAAATATGACCTCTACGCCACTCATTAGCGACTCCGCATGTAATTTGGTTGTCAAAAAAAAATTATGGGATGGCCTACTATACAGTTGCTAACACATCATAAGTCAGGCAAAGCCCAAATTATAATTGAAACGATAATAATTTATCAGGTAAACCTTCTGCTTTAGCTCTGTTAGGATCATTTGATTCAGAAATTTCTTGAAGCTCTAAAATAATTACTTGAAAATTTGTCAGAATTGAACTATATGATTTGGTCCTCACGGTAAAACGAATTGGACAAGGAGCACTTAAATTGATTTGCTTGACATCCTCGTCAAGTGTATCACATTGTAGTTTTTAAACCTAACCAGTCTCTTTGGAGCTAAACAAATGAAACTATGCAACAGCGGCACAATTCCTATCCCTCGTTCATACAACTGACTTGTTTACAAGCATCTTGAAGAATAAGGTTAAGTCGATATGCCAAACAATGTATAAAAATCGCTTCATTACATCATCTTGAAATAGTTTAGTAACACCACTTAGATGCCCTGACATTAAAGCGGCACCATCGTAACTTTGCCCCCGCACCATTTTCTTGACTAGTCTACACCTTAATAAAACATCATATATTGCATAAAAAAGTGACTTACTGTCGGTAGCATCAATTGCATAGAGACCAAGACAATCTTTGTACATTGTAAAATTTTCAGAAACTGATCGAACACATATAAACATGCTCAATACCGAAAATGTCTCGAGTTTCATCGCGTATTACAGAAAAAACAATTCTCGATTTATTAGCACTAAGTACATTTCTTAGCACATAATTGCCATTAGCTCTATCATTTCGTTAACAATATTATGAGGCATGTACTTACTGTTTGCCAGCTCGATAGAGGTGAATAATCTTCACTCCTCATTTAAAGTAACTGACTAAGATTGCCTTCAATTTCATCATTCTGTCGAATAGCTAAGCCTTGTTGAGTAATACATTTTAATGTAGAGATTACACGCTCGCAATGCTCATCGCATTGCTTATCATGTATTTCACTTATCATTTTATGTATGGTTTTTAAACCAGCTACATGTAGTGTAAATAATTTTTCCTGTGCCTCCTTATGAAATTATGATAGGTCGTGTTTTCTCAGTCTTTCTACAGCCTTTTTCCAATTGTCATAACCAATTGTCAAAAAATTTTGTTCACCGCGTTTTAAAAAAGATTCCAGATTTTTATTGACAGCACCAATACAAATATAGCAAAATACTTTCTTTTTAAAGTAACATAGATGATTCCAAGGGTAATATCGTTTTTAATTGAAAAATCTAAGTTGTTTGCCACACATTTTTTTGTTGTTTCAATTTCAGCAGGATTTATTTCTGTTTTTTCCGCATTCCACTCACAGCAAGGAAAATTTATCAAAGTCGTTTCCTTCTTGAATAATTTCTTCTGTTGGTAAAGTTGGACTTAAAGAATGCTTGCCATGTACAAAGTAAGAAACCAGTGTTTGTTGTTTTTTATGAGACGGTTCCGTCATGACTCTTCATAGTCGTAAGATTAGGAATTGTAAGTTATGTAAAATGTGCTAATGTATATATTTATATAATATTCACAACCATTAATCGCTCCCTTGTGAATTATAAAACATTGTTTAAAGCTAGCACATAAAGTTATTATTTCAAATACAAAACGATAATTGATCCCTAGAAGCTTGTAAAACAATATTTCGAAGCAAATACCTTAAATAAGTATTTCAAATACAAAATACTAATTGACCTCTAGCGGCTTGATGTTGTGATTTAAAACAAGATAAAAACTTTTAAAATAATATTTTTACAGAGTTGAAAAGTGGGATCTACATGGGGGAGGGGGTATAATACCAAAAACCCCCACACTTTTAAAAGTGAGGGGGCTGAAGCCCCCACTGTTACACCACCCCTGTGTGTGTGTGTGTGTGTGTGTGTGTGTGTGTGTGTGTGTGTGTGTGTGTGTGTGTGTGTGTGTGTGTGCTTCCCGCGCTAATTTAAAAAGTATTTTAAAAAATACAAAAACACTTATAAAAAATAATAAAAATTTTATTATAGTGGTTTTTTAAAAAATGATAAAACTTTGATTTTCCGCATTATTATAATTGTTTTCACTTTTAGATGACATGAAAATTTAACTCTATTGTTGAAGTTGTTAAAATGTTGCTAAGAGAGATTTTACCACCAAAGTCTCATTCGACTACGAGATGAGGATATATTTATGGACGAATATTTATGTTTTAATTATTAGGGGTACCCCCTCTGATTTTAAATCTTGGTATTTTTACAAAAAATAATTATTCGTAACATGATTATAGTAAATTTAAAATATTGCATAACTTTATTTTTTAAAATTCTTATTGTTGCCATGGTAACCACTAAAAACCCCTTAAAATGACCAAAAAGTGACTTCACACCGGCCAAAATGCAAAGAAATAAGCACATTTCCACCAATCAATATTGAACCATAATATTGCCATAAGGCAGGGCTATGATATGAGTGGAACATATTTTTCAGAACTTTTTGTCACCGCCACAACAGGACAACCAAAGTTCAGAGTCAAATTTTTTATCTTTTTATTGAAAAATTTTTTAATTTTTTTAATTTAATTAAAGTCTATTCCATTCATATCATAAAGTGTAATATGGTAAACACTTTCTGAAAATTTCATAGAAAAATATCATACGGTTGACCAAATATATTGGCCGGCATACAAAAATTGCTATTCTGAGAAAAACACGATTAAAGTAAAAACTTTAGATACAGAAAAGTTTTATTCATAAAATAGGTAAAAAAGTCCACTAAGTACATATAAGCCACCATCTTTTTCAATTATTTTGTCATTTTTTTTTTCAACTTTTTGGCACTTAATATTTGCCACCTTGACTTTTTATTAGGGTTCATTCTAACTTCGACATTTCTTATTATTTCAATATTTAATGCTTTGCATCCTGCAATCATATGAAAGCCTTGTTTTTTGTCCAGTTGTATTAAAATATCTTTGGCTCCAATATTAAAGTCAGCTACAACATCATATACATTCATTTCTTTTTGGGTAAGTCAGGCAAGTATTTGATTTGGTATACGGTCCCAAATCATTCTATCAAACAATTCATTAGCATTTTTTGTTTTACCATGCTAACATTTTTGTAATTCACTGTCTTTACATTTTTGTAACGCACTTCTCTTCATTCTTACTTTCATAATAATGCCCATTGGTAAACCCAGTCCAGTCTTATGTTGTTTTATTTATTTTATCAGCATTATATTTGCACAAACCTTGGTAATTACGCATACTTAGAAACATGACTAGTTCTCCATTGTACATAAGCAGTTAGATTAGAAATTTGGATGCCTTGAGTAACGCTGCAAGCTTTACAATATCTGGGCATGACTTCTACATTTAACACTTTGTCACTAACAGTAGAAACGACTCCGTTCAGCAATGAATGTCCTTGTTTGTACCATGTACCATTGCAAGTTACACAAATATCAGTCAGTGCCATATATTTTTTGCAATTTATTTGCAGCATTGCAGCATTTATCATGGTTTGTTCTGCTGCGGTTTTAACATCTGTTACAATTACTTTTTGTAGTTTTCAAAATTTTATTGTTCATAGGCTTAGGTAAATTCATAATTGTACAAAACTTTTTAATGACTGCATATCCATAGCCCAATAATCGCATGCAATAAATTATTCGTTTATTATTAAAAAATCTTTTTTTTTTGCAATTATTGATAAAGGTGTAAAACTGAAGAAGATAGTTGCAATCTTTTTTCAGACACTTAAGATATAACAAGATAAACCATAGCTTATTATATCTTTCACCTAATGAGAGTGTGGGACTATCACATTCTGGATGCAGAAAAGAACTCAAAACAGAAATTAAAAAAGCAACATCAATGATAAGATAGCCAGATATACTAGGTTTTACAAATAAGTGCGTTTTTTTAAGTCTTCAACTTTACGAGATGAAGTGGAAAAACTTGAGTTTTCAATAATTGGTTTCAAAACACAAATGTAGCATTCAAATTTATTGATGGCAACTCAATATTTACACTATCAGAAACACAATCAATATTAATAGATTTTATCTACGCAATCAATAATAACAGATTAACATATCCCATAAATCTTTTCTTTTTACAGTGAGTTTGTGTACGTTACTTTACTCGACAATCTTTTCCCATTTTCACTAATAAAACTAAGCTGATGAACTTACTGATGAACCAACCTTTACAAAAATTCTAGAATAATTCATAAAGAAGCTGTTCAAGCTTGTACATAATTATCATAACACTTGTGTGAGTTAAACTAGGTGATATGTATTGTGTATAAAGTTAATCAAATGCGTTGCAATGGCGTTGCTAGGGATATCACTTCGAAATAGTTCAAATAGACAATTTTAAATAGTTATAGGTTATTATGCTACTTTTAAAATATTTTTTATGATCCTACATAGGTAAATTAGTTAAAAATTATGGTTTTTTTTTGAAAATTTTGAAATTTTAGGGGGTGGGGGGATCACCCCTTGAACAATTATTTTTTATTTAAATCTGTATTGGTGGTTCTTGATGTCAAGATCTTATGATCTTTTGCATGTATTCGCTTTTTTATTGTATCGTTTTACGGCATTCCACAATGGGCCAAATGATGGACAAAAGTAAAATACATTTTCAAAAATTACATTATTATACAGGCCCGTAAGAACAGAATTTTTTTTTTTTTTTTTTGGGGTGGGGGGAAGCAGTACTACCCCAAAATAGTTTTTAGGACCTTTTTTTTTTATAGTTATTTTTTCAGTCAATTTCTACAAAATTATTTATTTGAAAAATTATTAAAGGGGGGGGGGGGGCAAATGCCCTTGCTGCTCCCTCCCCTCCGTTGCTACGGGCCTGTTATATAGCATTTTATAGCTTAAACATTCAGCTTTTATAAAATGTATTTGTTTTTCTATAATTATCATGACGTAGGCTTCTAAGCTGTAGAATAAAAAGCTTCTTTTTTTTTTTTTTTTTTTTTAAATTTCTGTTTTTTTTATTTGAAAATATTTTTTGTGTTACTAACAAGCATGGAACAGATGAAAGTTTTTAAATCTTTCTTTTTATATTTTTATATTTTATATTGCATAATTTAATAAAAAGTATTATCTTTCAAATGAGCTATTACAACACTATTTAGCATGTAAGTTATGACAAATAAAATGATTTTAAATGACGGTATACTTCAAGTACTTTTTTTAGTTAAAATTTCACTTATATAGTCGAATACTTTTACGGTCCAAAGCGGTCCAGTAATTTGAGACTTGAAATACAGAGTTCAATATGTATACAGTAGAATCTCTCTAATTCGAATTTTATAGGGAAAAATAAAAGTTCGAATTCGAGAGATTTTTCTTAAACGAATTTCACGGTGACTTTGCATTTAATCGAACTATGGGGGTTTTCGAATTAAGGAGATTCGAATTAGAGAGATTGTACTGTACTATCAATATAAATTTCGTTTATATTCCACGGATGCCCGCCTGGTCTCTAGTAATGATTTTTACAAGGTAAACGATCTATCTAATTTTATATGGCGAAAGCATAATATGTATTTTATTCTAAATGGTTATGCAATAATTGGGTCTCAGCAAGACTAGATTAGTATTAAAAACTTGTTTTATAATTAATACATCTTAAAATACCTGTTTATAAGGTTTTACAAATGAAATTCGTATTTTTAAATATTTAAAACATGAAAAATATTAATTTTTGTTCATAAATAATACAAAAAAACTTAAACCTAGCTAATCCTAATATTTTGGATACAGTTGTAAATGGCATAAATCAACAAATAATAACCTGTCTAATTTTATGAATCTTTGAAAAAGTTATGTATGCAGAAACTCTAAAATTTGTTTTAATATAAATTTCGAAACTAAAATATTTTTAGAGTTGCCTCTAGTCCCTTGAACATTTTACGGCCCCTAATATTGTGGGAAAAAAAATTCTTTAAAAGTAGATCAACTTCGTACTTAAAAGAAGTGAAATTTTATAAAAAGTTCGAAAATAATAATTGATTTATAAAAAAACTTAAAAAAAAATTATATTATCGAAAAACCTGTAAAAATGCATTTTTTTTATTTTTAGTTAAAAAACTATAGTTATTATGCAATGAAATTCAAAATAATAATTTTTACATAAAACAAATATTATTTTCAAACATTTTATAAAATTTTGCTTCTTTTGAGTACCAGGTTGATCTACTTTTGAAGAATTTTTTTTTCCTAGAATATTTGAGGCCCTAAAATGTTCAAGCGACTAGAGGCAACTCTAAAAATATTTTAATTTCAAAATTTTTTCTTAATTCAGTGATATTTTATTATACAGCATATATTTAAAGCTATTACAAGGCAATTTTAAAAAAAATCTGTTTTTCAATGCACCCTAATCTGGCAGGCCCAAGGTGAATTTTGATACTATAGGTAGTAAAACAAAGGAAAGAAGATTGACGCAATTAGTTGCATCATATTCATCTTAAAAATTATTGTTTGCATCAGGTTGTAGTTTGCGCCAAGATGGTTAAGAAAAAGAAGCTAAAGCTGTTTTAAAATTATCAGAATATATAAGTTTTGGTTGAAAAAATAATTTTAAATTAAAATTTTTATATCATTATATACACAAAGAGGTTTAAGGTTAAGGTACCTTTTTCATATGGATAATGTAGCAGTTTCATGAAATTTAAAATAGAGCCCTGGAACTGCAAAAAAATACTTGAAATTAGTAATTGGGAATGATTTAAAATTTTTAAATGCATAAAATTATTTTTAATCAGACTGCCACATTATATTAGTCTAGTTTATAACATTAATGCTTTTAGAAAAGTTACTTAAGCTAGTAACTATGTAAAATGAACCGTCGCCAGGCATTTCAGATGTCACTATCAATCAAATAAAAAATCCATAGTACCATTACATTTTTTGTATAAAAATACTCACTGTGGTAATTATGGAAGTAATCCAATAAAATTATTACTTTTTCCAGTTTTATTTTTTCATTTATATTTGTTAAGGTTAATAAAGTATGCGGTTGCTGAGAAAAATAGGTATCCATAGCAACCCATAATAAAACTAATGTCGCCATTAAAACCGCAATCCTCAAATTAGTAAAGAATACAAAAATGGTACTTAAATATTTTTTATATAATGAGTTATTAGCTTTGTCCAGTAAAAGTAAATTTTGGCCCACTGTGCGTTCCTTTGATGTGCTTTCAGGTTTATCAAAATTAATTAAGAGGGGACTATTTTTCTTAAAGATACTATTAATTTCTTCTATAATATCATTTAAAAACATTTACAACAAACATTCAATTTATAGCCAGTTATATCGATTGAGAAAATTGATATTTTAAAGTGCACTTCTCTTGATAATTTTAAAGCGCACTTTTCTTGATAGCTTTAAAGCGCACTTCTCTTGATAGTTTGCCTCGTAAAGACAAAAAGTTTTAAAAACTTTGAAGCCTATTTAAAATACCTGAGCTTTTAATTAAAAACAACACAAAATTGTAGATTTATTTTATTTTTGTTTGAATTTGAAAGATGTTTATCAAAAGTTTCGTCCAACGATACACAATTTAAAGTCTTTATTTGCAAACATTGACAAAAAATATTAATTGGCAATAAAATATCGGATAATAAAAACATCATTAGAATTATGTCTTTTCTTCTTTGAACCTGATGACGACTTGACATCAATGATTAATTAAAAGCTGGGGCATGAACAATAGCAGAAACTGAATCAACAACACCTAGAAATAGGTTAGCAGTAATAAGTTCTGGACATTCTATTACATATGAAGCCAAAAACTCATTATTAGAAAATATGTTAAGATTAAAGAGTTTAATACCTACCACAGCAAACCTGTAGAAATGCTATACAAAGTAAAAGCTTGTGCATAAGCTTTCCTTAAAACTGCAGCTGTATCATATATGGTCATCGGTCTTGGATTAGGTACAACCCAATCCACACAGGCTGCATTGTAATAACGTTTCAGTGGCCCATAAACTGACCGATCTAATGGCTGCAGCTTGTGACTACAATGTGGTGAAAATGACAGCATAGTTATGCCATTTTTTAACTAATTCTAAACACACAACTGAAACATGGCTCTCATGGTTGTCAAGAAGAAGAAGCACTGGATTAGCTCGTGAACGTTTTGCATTTTAAATAAAATGTTTCATCCCCTCTAAAAACATTGCAACATCCATCCAACCATTTCAAAAGTTCATTATCAAAGGAAGTATGATAAATGGTGGACCATCATTTATCATACTTCCTTTGAAATAAGCTCTTGGAAAAATAAAAAATGGAGGGATTGAGTTTCCTATTGCATTAACTGCACAGCAAACTGTTACCAATGTCCCTCTTTCTGCTGAAGTTATCCTTCCAACTTGTTTATCTCCTTTTTCAGCAATTACTTTAACTGGTTTTTGAACAGTTGTGAGACCTGTTTCATTAACATTATATATGTTTTGTGGCAGAAACTTGTGCCGCAGACGAACATCTTACAGATTGGTGAAAAATTCTTTGACTGTATAACGATTAAAAGCAGTTGCTCATGCCATACTAGTAGCTTCTGGATTTAGTAAAAGATAACTCATTTCTAAGAAAATAAAACCACGAAGCCACTGTTTCCCAGCAATTTGTAAACTTTTTCACGATTTAGGAATGCGCTAAGAAAGAGTGATTGTAAATTCATAGGCAAGTTTTCGTGTTGTTTTGGTTGAAAATCCATTGTAAAGTTTTGAAGTCCTTAAAAGATAGTCTGATAAAGACGTTTCTTCTTCGTTGGTAAAGATTTGCATGGTAATAAAATAAGGTTTGCAGACTGTATCTGGATATAATTGACATTTCCTTACATATCTCTTAAGTGTCATTAAATTAATTCCCCTCTCTTTAGATAACGATAAACTGTATCACCATTAAAAACTGCATTAATAGCTGCTCGCATTTCATTTTCATTAATTTTACCTCTAGGTGGTCTATCAGTTTTTCTTTTTTAATGATGCATCATATTTAACTGTAAAAAATTGAAACATATTTTTATAGTTTTGCTATATTCCTAATTTTTGGATGAACATTTATAAAGATTTTTCCTTATTTGGATTTTCTTTATTAACAAACACACAGATATATATATATATATATATATATATATATATATATATATATATATATATATATATATATATATATATATATATATATATATATATATATATATATATATATATATATATATATATATATTTATAACAATTATATATATATATGAATACAATTATATATATATATATATAACAATTATATATATATATATATATACATATATATATATATATATATGAATACAATTATATTATATAAAAGTATTAGAAGGACAAAAAGACACAAAATAATATAAAATCTTCATCTTAAGGCTATTTTTTAGAATAAAAAAATATATTTAAAAACAATATGATATGTTTCATGTTGTATATGAACATGTTACTTTATTGGTTAAACATTTTGTGTGTGCGTGTGTATGCACCTTTGATCATAGTATCAAAGGTACATAAACGCATTAGGATCAAGGGTGCTAACCCGCTCCATTTTTTTAAAAACTATTATTTTATCATATTAGATGCTTCTATAGCTTACCAAAAGCAACCATACAAGAGGTGAATAGTTTAGTTACAAAATGAGATAAGCAAAATTATTCAACTCAAAAAACTATTAAAGATGTGAGGTTTCTTGTAAAAGTAAAAAAATTACTTTTTGTCGTCAAAATCAAACTCTTTAGAAATAAATTTTATAGTGTTCTATTCTCTAACCAAAACACATTTAGTTTTGAAGATGCAATATTTATAATACGCTGGTTATCAGCCCTCTTTAATAAGTTATGTAAGTATGGAGATAATGCTATAGAATCAAAGGTGCTTACGAATCAAGGGTGCAAGTTCTTCCCTATAATATAACTATTTTATTAGCGTCGGTCTATCAATTATTAATTTGGAAACTTCAATGATCTTTGTACGTGGGCTGGTAACAAGGAAACATCAAAATTATCCCGCTACCTTTATTTCCTACTTCAACTCAGCGGGCATAGAACGTCCTAATATTTAAATAAGTCTTTCTAGATTACATGACAAAAAAGTTAAACAAGAACAAAATCAATAAATTATACAAAAGTTTAGAGTGATTTGTAAAAACTTTAGTTAAAAAAAGTAAAAAAGCATTTGTTATTCCATAGCAAATAAGTTGATATCAAAACTGAAATAAGAGAAAAAAAAAGAATTGCTTTCATTTAATTAAAGTTTAAATTTATAATAAATAATATCTAAAAATTCAATATTTGTAGCTGCTAAAGTACGAATCATTAATAAACATGCATCTTTAGTAAAAGATGTAAAACCAGGTCAAACCGCCTCATCAATAAAAATATAAAAAAAAAATTTTTTTTATTTTTTTTTATTAGATAGGTAATAAAAAACTATATACGATAATATAAATATATGTTGAAAAAAATAATAATAAAATTATCGAAAATATTAAATCAAAAGAAAAAAAAGTTGTGCGGTTTTAGGCGACATCGTGATAAAACCACGCACTTGAGAAAACATTGAACTTTTTAAATTTTAACTTTTTTTTTTAATACAACTTATATATAATAAACTATATTAAAGTTTTTACATTTTTTGCAACAAAAAAATTTAGTTCCAACAACATATTTCTTTGGTAAACATGTTTCTTTGCACAACCGTTCCAGACACATCGAACTTACACGCAGAAATGTTGCATTGCAACATTTCTGCGTGTAACACATTAAAAGTTGCAAAATGTAACACATTTTACATTTTGCAACTTTTAATCGTTTGACATCTGATACTTATTCTTCATTATTGTTTTGTTAAGGTTGCTCAGCATTGTTATGCTCAAGCAATTGAGTACTTGGCATACAGAGTCTCTGCTTTGCGTTCTGTTTAGCAGCATTCACGGCTTACTTTGTTGCTTTTTCTTCATCTTTTTGTTTAAGAAACTCGATTACATTTTCTTCAGTAATACATTTTCCACCAAGTTTTGAAATATTGCACTGCTTTGATTTCTTAACATGCGATTGATTTCTGGCTTGAAAAAACTGCTTCAGCTCTATCTAGATACGGATTTTGCAACGCTCAACACATGCTTGATACCTATCAAAACTTGAAGCTGGTGTAGTTGAGAAAGATAGTAATCGGTGTGTAGTTGGAAAAGGTGCTGCGGCGGCTGTTGAAGATGATGAAGCTGTGTCTGAGCAAGATGGTGTAGGTGCTGCGGAGGCTGCTAAAGTTGATGAAAGTTGATTAGGCGTTTGCGTGATTGCTAATGCCTTATGATTTATGTTGATTTTATTAAGTAGAAATAAGTCAGGGTGCTGGAAACCAGCGATTGCAAGCGTGTAAAACATTTACAACTCTTGTTCAGCAGTGTGAGCAACGTTAGAAAATTT
Source organism: Hydra vulgaris (assembly GCF_038396675.1). NCBI lineage: Eukaryota > Metazoa > Cnidaria > Hydrozoa > Anthoathecata > Hydridae > Hydra > Hydra vulgaris. The sequence goes on from NC_088928.1 coordinate 56,931,605, forward strand.
TCGTCATCTAAGTTCTTACATTTTGAGTCTTTTATAAAACTTTGTAAAAATTTCTTTCCATACTTGTTTGACATGACAATTGACACCTCTGTCCAATGGTTGTAGAATATGTGAAGAATGCTCTAGTAGACAAATTAAGATTATATTGTGTTTTTTGCACAGCAATACCGCTTCCAAAGTTATGTGAGTTGTATGCCCATCTAATACTAAAATATGATTACCACCAATTTGTTCAGTTTCGGATATAAATACTTCTTTCATCCATTCAATAAACGTATTGGGCTCCATCCAACCTAATTTTGATATTGAATATTTTGGTGCAACAAGCCCACCTTTTGCCCAGTCAGGACAAAAGTTTTTTTTTGGCTTTGTATATCACAAATGGTGGAGCAAAATACTCATCAGCGTTGCAGCAATTGTTTACAGTATAATGAACTTTTTCATTGTTGTCAGTTTAAACGCACGTCTTGTCCCTTTTTTACACACTACGATTGCCTTGATCACCCGAAAAACCTGTTTTATCACAATTCCAAATATGCGACCCAGAAGTTATACCAGTCTGTTGATATTGCTTGGCAACGCATTCAAAATAACGATAAATTATTTCTGGCTTACATGAAGCAGCTCTTTTAGATGCTTCTTGCACGCCAGAAATAATTCAACAAGATATCCTCTTTTCTTGTTGAAATTTCTTTTGACCATCTTTTCATAAAGGCATAAAACCAGCCTTTACCAGGCTTGCCATTTTTGCATAAGTGCAATTAATCTTCGCGTTTAAGATAGCCCCATAGGATTTCATTTCGGCTTAAATTGTAACCCCAGTCACCATGGTGACTGGGGTTACAATTATTTGCAAGTAATTGGAACGCATGCAGCATCAATCTTTCTATTTCATTTGAGAGTACCGTTGTTGTACCGGAGCCATGGAAACCTTTGTTATTGTTATTTTTGTGATCTTTGAGCGTTGAGACTGGAACGCCATGTTTGAATGCAGCTTTTCTCAGTGATGCTTTATTTTCTTTCATATCAGTTAATGCGGCTAGTGTATATTGTCTTCCTCGTATGCTTTTGTTATTTTAGTTGACATATTAAAGTGAGTGAGTTAAATTGAATTGAGTGAGTGATGATTATATTGAGAAATAATATAATAATTGGTTTTTAATGAGTAAGAGATGATTATATTAACAAATAAAGTTATAGTTTATTTTTAATTAAACCGGAATTAGCACTATGTTTACTAGATAAAGATAGGCGCTTAGTCACTTGCGAAAAACTAAACTAAGTAGTTAATCGAGTGTGCGGTTTCATCAGAAAAAAGAGTTTTTTTTTACTTTTTTGATTTTTTATTTAACTTTTTGTTCTAACTGCATAAAAATTATACTATCAGAATCAAAATTAAATTTACAACAAGATAGTGCTAAAATTATATTTATATCAGTTTTGGTTCAAGCGTTACTGTTTGCAACGATAAAAAATGTTTTAAAAATTTTGACTCCCCGTTAAAGTTGCATAAAAAAAGAAAAAAATAAAGTTGAATCGACATGTAGTTTTATCCATTCGAGTAGAGGAGGTAGTTCTGTATTTGAATCTATTTTTTTCATAGCCATATACGTTTAGTTTTTGTTTGATAATTTTGGTCAGTGTGTGGAATGATACAGTGTGCGGTTTGACCCGGTTTTACTCTACTATATGCAGTTGTAGAAAAAAACACTTCTTAATTCGATTCTTAAACGCATTAACTGATATTTTGCATGCCATCGGTAAATCTTTACAGTTGTTGACAATGCAGTTTGTGTAGAAATTATGAGGAGCATTATTATATGTGACTTGATAGTCACCGATCTGTAAATTGAGGGATTATGCCAATTGATGATTCCAAAACTGTTTTCTAGTTTAAACTGTTGGATCAAGTTGCTACGTCGCCTTTAAGTTTCCAAAATAGTAAAATTGAGACGCCGACATATCTCATCATAAGTTTATAGTAAATTATGAGGAACATTTGTAGCTTTGTGCTGAATTTTTTCGATTTCCTTGATGTCACCTTTTAAGTAATTACACCATACCAGAACAGCAAATTTCAGATGCGGCTTAACAAGTGTAGTGAAAGTTTACCTAAAAGTTTCACATCTCTTGATCTAAATATTCTTTCATCAGACCAAGTATCTTATTTGCTTTACATGTTGCAATCTGTACGTGTTGATTCCATTTTAGATCATTAGATATAAAGATACCCATATCTCTCTCGATTTACGATACCTCAAAAGTTAGTGATGTACCTTCATCATTCATTTCATTTAATACTCGAATAATTTTTATTTAATAGTTATACAATTTTTGCAAACTAAAATGTTAGTTGAGTGATTTTAGTTATGCTAAAAATTAGTTGATGATTTTTAAAACTTTTAAGCAGTGAATGAGCTTCCGTTGACAATAAAGTGGATTTAATTTACTTTAGTGTGCACTTTCCAAAGCAAAGTTAACCTAATTCCTTTAACATTGTATAAAAGAATAATTTTTGTATTATTGTTTTTAAACGTTTTGTTTAATATGACAGTTTATAAAAGAGTAATATAGTTGAATTAAAGTTTTTATAAAATGTTTTTTGACTTTTATAAAACTTCAATACTTTTTGTAATTTTGTTGCAAAAGTTATTAATAACGATAACTTAAATGCTCGTAAAAAATAGATTTTCAGAACATAATAATAAAAAAAGCAGAGGAATACCACTAGGGAGTATATGTTTTTAAAAGCTGTTTATTGAGTCTTTTAAACAATTTGCTTTTACCATATCAATCTGAACAATGCCATAAAATAAACATATTGTAACTACTAATGAAAAGACTTGTAGAAGGTCAGGTAGATCCTATCACGAAGCCTAATTTATAGTTTCCACCGACAGTTAAATGATATAATTTTACAATGACATAACTTTATTTTCGTAGTGAAGTAATATAAATTACAGTATTTTTGTTATTTTTGTTTTGTTCTTTTTATTACATTTTAAATAAGCATTTCGTTACAATATTTAAAATACAAATATATAATAATAATAATAATAATAATAATAATAACAATAATAATAATAATAATAATATATATATATATATATATATATATATATATATATATATATATATATATATATATATATATATAAATATATATATATATATATATATATATGTATGTATATAAAAAGATCGTTATTAAATAATCAAATAACGCGGGAACTCGTAGAAGACCATACGGTCTTATCGTCGAGTACCGCTAAAAAGATCGTGTTAAAATTTATAAGATATTTACAAGATAAAAAATAAGTTAATGAAGTAAGAAACTTAAAATATTCCGTTACAAACACAAGACACTATTTTATACTACTGTTGTTAATGATACATATATAATTTTTATAAATAAATGGTTAAATAGAGATTAAAAAGGAAGATCACTAAAAAAAAAAATATCAAAAGTATATTGTTACATCTTCGATTGTAAAAATGAGTTCTTTAAGCTTTCGTTTAAAAGAAAAGTAGTTACTTTGATGAATAAAATCCTCAGTAAAAATTTTTAAAACTATTTTATTCCATGAGAATGGTCTGCGATAATCAACACAAAATTTAAAAAGATTTGTTTGAAAAATGGGCTGCTTAATAAAACTATCATTGAGTAAAATGTATTTATTTTTATCTTTCAATGAATACAAACTATGGAAAGAAATAGGGGATGAATTGGTTTTACATTTAAACATAAAACAAAGAATATCAAAAATGTTTAGCTAATATATATAAAAAACTTTCATTTAAAATAATAGAGGCTTGGCATAAGTATAACGGTCTTTAAAATATATAAGACGTGCTATATGCTTCTGCTGACAATAAAGAGGTTTAAGTTTATTTTTCTTTGTACTACCCCAAGCAATGTTTGCCTAGTTTATATGACAATGAATAAATGAGTGATGTAATTGTACTAAAGTATGTTGTTTAAAACATTTCTTGGTTTGTACAATATTCTATACTTTTTGAAATTTTACTTAATAAGTTTTTAATGTTGTGGTTTTTTCTCGTAATCAACAAATCAATAAACAGATAAATTAAATCAATAAACGACTATCTTTTCTTCTAACTAAAACTCTGCTATATACAAATTTTTCCTCAATATATATACTCTATGCTTTTCCTAAAATATCCTTCAAAACACCGTCATAAACCACCGCAAAAACATATTTACAATTATTATTGGTAAAAACTATTAAAGCTATTAAATCTCTAACGTCATTAAATGTTCTAGAACTTTCCGGAATTATACTCCTCCTTGATCCTTACTGATCATCCAAATAGCAATCAAAGTATTTCGAAGGCATGCGCCGTTCCCGACCACTCCGTCGCAAAAGTATGTCGATTTCTTGGGATCTATCTTCAGCTTCGACATTTTCCTCGTTCGTCTCTAATACATCTTTAACTTGCTCTCCTTGATTTTTAGCGTTCTCTAGACCAGTTTCAGTATTCATCTCTATTTCCACATCAGGGATAATGCAGGACTGAGTATCATTTCGAGGTCTAGCGTGTTTCACATGACGCGGAATGCCGTTCACTTCTACGATTTGTTTCGACGCATTCCGAGTTATCGTAGCTGCCCAGTCGGCATATCTAGTATTGTAAATACTCGGAGTATTGATCACGTATAAAATACCGCCGTTGATACCAGAAAAATACGCATTTAGTTTTAAGTTTCGAATTCGAGTTCAATACCACTTATTTATCAAAAATACGTATTATTTAATATTTGATCAAAATAAGATACGATATAGTACCCGATTTTGATCAAATATCAACATGTAACCGAAAAACGAAAATCTTTGCTTTAAAGCGCATGCTTAAACTGAAATTGCGAAAGTATAATTTAAGTTAAAAAGTTTTCTCTTGAGAAAGGGTTGGTGCATGTTTCCATACCGCAAAGTCAGGTGGTGTCTTAGAGTCCGCAAAACTCGTAAGTCTATTCCGCATAATTATTTTTTACATGAATAATTATTCAGTTTGATATAATTAAATTTATAAATAATTTTAGCCATGCTTTCTTGTTTGTTCTATGTTGCCGAAAGGATTATATTAACTTAAAGGATTAAGTAGAAAATAATGCATAACTGACTAAAAATTAAAACAAATTTACCAATTGACAAGTTAACTTAGTTTTGTCTGTAATATTAAACAAAACGAGTAATAAATAACACTAATAAAAAATCTAGTAAATATTCTGTTTTTATTGTTTTTAAATATGTTTTTTTATATGCTTAAAGAAGCTTCTGTCAAACACCACAAAATAAGGTGGGAGGATGACTCAGTATCTTTTAATGGTGTTCCATTCATGATTGTAGGAAGTAAAGTTCTTGATTGTATGCATGGAAGAGATAGAAAAGTATCTTTTAAAGAAGAATATAAAATGTGTTGCAATGATAGAAAGGTATCTTGAATGTGCTATATATTTTTTTATATTTAATTATATTTATATAAGGTATATCATATACTTATTTATTTATAGTTATATATTATATAAGTATATAATAAACTTGAAAACTTTATTAATTCAATTATAGATAAAATATAAATACAGTACATGTTTATAACAATAATAGGTATCTGATCACAGATACTTTAAAAACTATGAAATGATCCAGGACAAAGAAATTTAATTGTAGTTCACAAATAAAGATCAAAGAAGTTTTAAAATTTCCAGGTTTTAAAGTTTTATTTCTTTTAAATTATGCTCGTTTTATTTAATATAGAAAATAATAAATTATCATTAATAAATATTTGACTAATAAAAGTTAGGAAAAAGGTTCTTAATTCCTTTGCCTATAACCAACAAGTTTTATAACAAATAAGCTGAGTAGTTATAAAACTAATAAACGAATTTCTTTTTTTTCTTTTTTCTGAGAAATATTATATAGCTTTTTGAAAAAATACTAGTTTATGTTGGTGCATTTTTTTTAAATGCAGTACCTCTTTAGATTATAGAAGATAGTAAATGGAAAAGAGTAACATTCTCAAAAAAAATTCGTGAAGCAATTTCAAAAAATGAAGCAGTGGAACAAAAAATGTTTTCAGTTTTTCTTCCATCAACGAGTTCTCACACTGGTCACTTTACTGGAGATGTAAACAATTTTTTATAACATCTGATTTTAACAATAACCAATTTTAATCACAAGTTGTATAAATTGTTGATGTTTTAATTTCTTTATTTTTTTTTACTTTATAGCTTAAACATTTTTCTTTTAAAAGTTCTTTTTTAAAAATTATAGGCTCTTAACAAGTGGCTTTTCCCTTTATTTAATTGATTTTTTTTTTATTGAAACCAATCAACCTTTAAACCACCTACAGATTTTTACATTTTTTATTTAAATTTTCTGATCATTCTTTTTTTTTTAAGGCTGCTGGCATATCACAGCCAATTGATGCAAAATAAAAGAAGAAATATTTACATCATCTGAATTTATAACTAGTGTTGATGAAATGCGTAGGAGATTAGAAATCATTGTGACAAGAGGAATGTTTAAAAATAGTATTTGTCCATCTAAATCAAATAAAAGATTCTTCCCATCGAAAAAAACTATTCGGTGTTACATGTTGGAAGCAGTAAGAAAGAAAAGGTATTCAAACATTGACCAAGAATGTCTTATAAAAAAGGTAGAACAATGGAAAGTTGAAACTCCTCACAGAAAATTTTATCTTCGACCTAAAGGGATAAATAAAAATTGTATGTATTTAATATTTTACTGTGAGCACTCTTTACTTAACTTCAATTTTCATCAAGATATACAAAAATGAATGTGTTTATATATTTTTCCTTGTGTTCCTTGTGCATGTTTAAATAATAAAATACTATATTTTAAACACTATATTTAATTAATAAGCTTTTATAAAATATTTTTGTAGTGCAAACTACGGTGAATACTTTTTAAAAAAATTCAAATACACTATGTAAATAATTGTTCTTTTATTTTGATAACGTTTTATATTTTCCGAAAAAGTATGTATTTAAAACAGGGCTCCCAGATACTCACTGTTTTTAAAAAAAGAAGAAGACAATCCTGCACTTTTTAAGATAACGTGTCATTTTGCTTTTGCATTTTTTGTTCCAATCTGATTGCATAGGACAGTAAAAAATATCATAACTAATTTTTAATCATTTTAATCACTGCTTTTTAAATATATGTCTTAGAAGTAATCCATTAAAAAAAATTAAGGTTAAACATAAATGTTAGATTTAAGAAGATAAAGAGACCTCCCACAACTGACATTCAGATATCCAACATAAATTAAACATGATGTTTAATTATTATTTTTTTAAATTTATATTTAATTTGGAAATAAATCATTTAATTTATTTTAGCTCATTACTAAATGATGTTTACTTTTAATAAACCTCTGAAACTATTTTTACAATACCTTTTTTCATTACAATACCTATATTATCACTTACAGGAACAGATTTTACAAAGAAAGAATACTTACGGGGACATTAGGATTATCAAGAGCACCTGTGTACCCTGTACACCTTTGTGTGCCAGTTATTTTTTTTGTCCCCGTAAGCATCATTTTTTTTTTAAATGTCCCCGTAAGCACCTTTTATAGAGAGCATAAAGTACATACAATGACTATCATTACATATATATACACATATATATGTACACACATATATAATATATATATATTATATATATACGAGCTCTGGACAAATTTTTGTCTGGACTTTTTGGGGCACCTAAAAAATAAAATAAAAAAATATATACATATATATAATACATATCTATATACAAGCACATACATATAAATAAACATATATATATATATATGTATATATATATTTATAGATGAAGTTGAATGCTCAGCCGTCGGAAGCACCGAAGATGAGGATGAGATTGTTGTAGAAGCATCAAGCAATAGTTTTGGTGCAAAAGATGCAACTTTAGCGGATGCTAATTTTGCAACTGATTTGATATATGGTTTCCACGAAAGTTTGGAAGTAAGAGTTAATCCTAGAAGATTAAGAGTGGATGACTCATCGAGTACATCACCGTTCATAAATATAGGAAGATCTAACTTAATGCGATAACGATTGGCTGAAAAAAATTGAGTTTTATCTGTATTGAAGTTCACTAGCCACTTCATGCCCCATGCTATAGCAGAAGTGAGATCCTTTTCAAGCTCAAATGCCCCCTCCAAGCAATCGGAGATTGTTGGTTTCTTATTACGACAAGAGTAAATGGTAGTATCATCAACAAACAATGCCATCTTAGATGTGAGAATATCTGGAAGATCGTTTATGTAAATTAAAAAGAGTATAGATTTGTTAATTAAAGATTCAAAAACTTTGCTTATGATAGGAAGAATACTAATGGGACAGTAGTTAGACGAATCAGATCGCTCTCCAAAATTTTTGAAGATAGGGATAACAGATGCCTCTTTCCAGCAGGCTGGAAAACAAGACTCTGATAAGCACTTGTTTAATAGTTTTATGAGTATAGACGATAGCTCCGGAGAACACTTCTGCAAGACAATAACAGGTATGCTGTCTGGGCCACAAGAGTCTAGGCAGAAAATCACTTTAGATACAGAAGCTGGAGTGATACGAATGTCAGGCAATGGATCAACCTGTTTGTTGGTAATATCAGGTAGAACGCAACCAGTGGAATCAAGAGATGATATTGATGAAAAGTTTTTAGCAAACAATTTAGCTTTGTCTTTAGGTGAGGTGACAAAGTCTGAACCATACAAGAGAGGTGGAATTAAAGATTTGCTCTTATTATTGATACTATTGAAGATTCTCCAGAAGTCACGAGAGCCTAATTTTTGAGATGAGATACGAGATTTCAAAGACAGTTTTCCATAATGTTATTTGTTTTCAACTGAATACTTAATGCATTTTTTTTTTTGTGTCTTATGTTTGTGTTATAGCAGTGAACAGTTCCAGTAAAAGTATGCGACTTTGTAAAATGATGAGTTAGGTGGTCTCAAGTTTTTTTTGACTGAATAAGAGATAATAGCTCTCCTAAGCATCAAACATGATAGTATTTGTAGAAAAGAGTAATAGACTTAACGTCTTTGAGGCTATTAAGGCTAAAGATTAGGAGCTTGGTTTGGTCCAATTACATTTTCAATGCGTTTTTCAAATAAGTCTGAAATAAAAAGAGCATTATTAGAAGAACCAGTCTAATAATGACAACAATAATCCATAGAAGATATAAGAATTATCCTTCCAAGAAGATTGCCATCTAAAGTTTATTATCATTTCCAAAATTTTCTTTTTTAACTTTTAATATGTTTAAAAGTTTATGCTTACTTTTTTAGATTTTTTTTAGAGTACATTTTTATTACACTCCCTGTTCTTTTATGTTCAATTTTATTAATAGAAATGAAAATGTGCAAGAAAAAGCAGTTTGCTAATTGATTGTGTATTTTTCTGTCATATGCTTTCAATCATTCTGCATAAAAAAAGCGTACATGTGAATAGGAAAGAACCTTGACGTGGTTTATGTGCTTTAAAACAAATACCTTCCAGACAGAAACTTTTTGACAACTTGTGTGTGAGTTGTAGTACTTTTATACTGGTAGTATACCGAGGGTATACTTCCAGAACGCATTAAGTCATTTTTCATTGCTTTGAGATAATTATGAGATATTGTTTGGCAGTTTAATGAACAAATTTTTTTTCATGCAATGGTGTATATTTGAGAACGATCAATAACTTGGTATTATATAGAATATAAGGTCTGGTGCGTTTTGGAAGTGATAAAGCATATAATAATAAGTGTTTATGTTGACTTAACAAGTACAAACCAATACGATAACTTATTATTATTTAACTTTTATTTCGCTGATTAAACAATATTACAATTTTTTATATAAAATAACATCGTAAACCTTTATAAAAAATGTTTTTAATCTTTTAAATTTATAATATATATATACTGTTATAATCAGTTAGGGACTTAAAAAAGGTAAGGATAATGTGTTTATCATCACAACCTTTTCATAGAGCCCCTTTAGTCACTCATTAAAATAAAAAAACAATTTAATTTTTAAAGTAAAATAAAAATTTAATAAAGCAAAACTCATTTTTTTTTTTTTTTTTTTTGTGTGTAAAAAATTAAAAACAAAAAAAAAAAAAAAATTAAAACACATAAGAAGAAAAAAATAAAAAATAAATAAAAAGAAAAAATACAAAAAAATCTGAAAACAAATACTGTAAACTATAATATATCTCAGGAATTAAGGAGATGCATTTTAGTTTGTTGTTTAAACGATGAAATGCCTTTTAGGTTTTAATATTTTTATTTTGGAAACGATTCAATATTGATGGATCACGGTTTGTAATTAGAAAACTTGACTGCTGTGATTTAATTTTTCCTAGTTGATAGTCGTTCCTGGTATTTGAACGCAGATTATATTTTTCAGAAAATGATATCAGAAAGTTATCTGAAAAAACGCTTGGTAGAAGATTGTTTTTATACTTATACATAAAAATTAATATCTGTAATGTGTTAAGTTTCTCAATATCCTATATATATAAAGTGTTGGCAATACCTAACTTACCTTAAGGTATGGAGCTAAGTGAAAATAATTCTGTTTTGATGAAAAAGCTAGATGTATTTGGAAGGAGTGCGCTAAAATCTCTTTTAAATATTTCGAAACGCAGTAAGAAATATACAAATTCGCTATTCAAAATTCAGGAAATTTCAAAAAGTATTTAACAAAATAAATTAAACTTGTTCCTTCGTCTTCTTGATAATAAAATAACTGCACACATTTTCTTTTCACAGCTGAAACACCCTTTATTTAAACATTCGTTTGTTGGCAATATCCAGGACCTATGCCATTTTCAGAAGTTGAACAAACTTTGAAGTATGCAATAGAGTGCTGGAATGCAAAAGAACAAAGAGGAAACGAATTCTTGAGGAAAAAATTCTTAATTAAAATCAAGAAAAATAACTTTCGTATTTTTTTTTTTTACCTTGTAAATTACTATTATGTAAATTACTATATTACATTGTAAATTAATTAATGAATTAAAATATGGTGTTAAATAAATGAAATAATAATAATAATAATCAAATACACTCTATTTGAACGAATTTTGACTGCAAAAGCTTCAAACAAAACAGCTGAGTTTTGTTTGAAGCTTTTGCAGTCCCGTAGCCAGAAAAAAAAACATCGGAGGTGTTTGAATACTTTTTGGGTAGACCAATTTCATTGCCGCTTTAGAAATTGCACAAATATATATATATATATATATATATATATATATATATATATAATATATATATATATATATATATATGTATGTATATATATATATATATATATATATATATATATATATATATATATATATATATATATATATATATATATATATATATATATATAAATTAGTAGAAAATCACCTAATAAATTTTTTTTTTTATTTAACACTGTGTTTCATTAATAAAGACTCATCATTTCTGATGAGTCTTTCTGAAACACAGTGTTAAATGTAAACAAAAAATTTTGTCAAGTGATTTTCTACTAGTTTATAATTGCTCTGATCTTTTAAGAACATTGACCACTCTATTTTGTAGAATATATTTTAAAGTTGTTTAAATATATATATATATATATATATATATATGTATATATATATATATATATATATATATATATATATATATATATATATATATATATATATATATATATATATATATATATATATATATATATATATATATATATATATATATATATATATACAGTATTGGACAAAACATTTGCAACCAACATCGAACAATGCTAAAAAGTGTTCCTAATTTTACATGTCTTAAAAACGAAACAACTATACTACCACAGCAAACAGTTCAGGAGTCTGGAGTCATAGCATGTCATGACATGAGCAATCAGCTGACAGGTGACAGCACACAGGCAGAATTTCGTTGACAAGTGCCATTTTGCAGCGGACAAAACAAGTGCAACTTTTTTGGTTTGTTTCATTTTCTTAAGTCTGGTCCGTGTCAACGTCACGAAAGTTTTTTAATAATTAAAGGAAGTATCCAGAAGCATGCAGAACCTCCCAGAAGTTTCCAGAAGAAGCATCTGGAAGCATCCAGTAGCATCCACAAATATCCAGAATCATTCAGAAGCAGCCAGACGCATCCAGAAGCTTCCAGAAGCATCGAAAAGAAGCATCTAGAATTTTCCAGAACAGGTTCACACAGGTTCATTTTACTTTATAAGAGACATGTAAATCGACATGTAATTCAGTCAGTATATAGAAGTCAATCAGTCAGTATTATCAAGACAGTTTATCGAAGTGAGTTTTATCAAAGTGTTATATCGAAGAACATCAATACAAAAAGTGAAATACAACAAGTGTTTCATTACATCAATACAGTCCACATCCAACCAAGGCGTTGTGTTCCACAGAGCATTATTGTATCATCACAAGGTAAATGTAACACGGTAAGCCTTGAGAAGCGTGATTATTTATTTTTATTATTTTTATGACTTCAAGTGCAAAAATGGCTCCCGACAGTCTTGGATTGGAACTAAGAAAGAAAATTATTGGCGATTACGTAAGTGAAATGTTACAAAAAAGTATTTGTGATAAAATTGTGAAAAAATGGACCGTGTCAAGACTATGTTTCAACGTTATCGTTCTACGGGGAAGTTGGCAGCAGATAACAAAGGTGGAAGACCGCGTTCCACCACTTCTAGAGAGGATTCTATGATCGTCAGATCCGACAAGAAGGATCCCTGGATATCATCAGTCGAGATACAAAAGCAATTAGCGCTGCCTGTATCGGACCGAACAATCAGATGACGTGCTGTTGAAGCCAGATTGTTTTCTCGACGCTCTGCAAAGAAACCGCTGATTTCACTAAAAAGCCAGAAGAAAAGACTCCTGTTTGCTACATCTCATATTGACTGGAATGTGCAGAAATGGCGAACTGTCCTGTTCAGTTATGAATCGAAGTTCAACATCATTGGGAGCGATGGCACTTGCCGTGTACGTCGACCAGCCGGAAAACGCCTCGATCTACGTTACTGCCATAAGACCGTGAAGCATGGTGGAGGCAATGTAATGGTCTGGGAGTCTTTTTAGGCTAACGGTCTAGGTCCAATACATCGAAACGATGGAATAATGGACCGTTTTATGTATAAAAATATCTTGAAAGATGTTATGTTACCTCATGCTGAATGGAATATGCCAATAAAATGGGTTTTTCAGCAAGACAGCGATCCGAAACACACTGCAAATGTAGTCAAGCAGTGGTTTCAAGACAATCACCAATTGGTGATAAATTGGCCGCCTCAATATCCGGATCTCAACCCTATCGAATACCTGTGGGAGATCGTCAACCGCAGAATTAATCGTGAAGGTGTTCGTAATAAGGATCAACTGTTTGAACAAGTCCAAAAGGCCTGGGCAGCGATTGCACATAGTTTCATTGATTACCTGATCGAATCTATGCCTCGAAGATGCAAGGCTGTGATCAACAACAAAGGATTCGCCACGAAATATTGATAGCGAAATACAGCTTGGTCAACATTTTGTCGAGTTGCACTTGTTTTGTCCAGAAGGAAATCAACTTGTTTTAATACTTTGGATTAATTTATTAATTATCGTGTACAAATAATGAACTTTGTGATGAATAAAACTTGAAGAACTTTGTCTCTAAGCAGTTACATAGTTACTTCTCTAAATTGAAAAAATGCAGCACTTTTATATAAAGAAACTAAATTAGCATTATTTGGTTGCACTCGTTTTGTCCGATACTGTATATATTTATATATATATATATATATATATATATATATATATATATATATATATATATATATATATATACAGTATCGGTATATATATATACAGTGTATATATATATATATATATATATATATATATATATATATATATATATATATATATATATATATATATATATATATATATATAAAATATATAATATATATATGTATATATATATGTATATAGAGAGCTAAATAAACTCCTTCATATATCCCTATCTAATACTAATGCTGAATTAAAAATGGTTTAACAGCTTTCTATGAAACTTTCATGTGTTTATTTAAAAAAAAATATTGATTTTGGAGTAAAATGTCAATATTTAGTTTTTGGACTCACTTTGGAAACGAAAGACGATTTTTATCCTCTTTCATTTAATATAACCATCTGTACTATTGTATTATTTGATAATATAAAGTATTTAAAAATTGCATTTTTCATGGGTTTGCCTTAGCAACAAAACAAAAACCCTTATATAACCCCTAAAGTCTTAAAATGGCTTCTTTTAAAATAAAGCTTTTAAAAACAAATATTACCAAACTCAATTCCACTTTAGGTTAAAAACCTGATAATACTAGTATATAAAGGCTTTCATTTTTATATTTACCTTTGATTACGATACGTATATGTTCGATACGTAATTTTATTTTCCCGATATGTAATTTTTTTTTTAAAGACGTTTTTCTATTTTGCAAACTTTACAATTACCTTCAAACTTTTTAGTATTATTTTTTTTCAAACTTTTTAATTTCACTTTTTTGTATAATATTATAACTTGTAAAAATTTATTTTTCTCTATCTCACAAAGAGTTTTGATGAAAAGACATTTTGTCTTCTACTTGCCCCAGTCAGATTGTAACTATATATATTTATTAGAACTTGAGGATAACATTGTTAAATGTTTGGATAACGAAGAAGTAAAACTAGCTAGCCCTCCCTGACAACTAGGTCAATTAGGATTAAATATTTAGAAAGAGATATTTTACAGCTCTTATTTAAAAGTTTATTTTCTAAATTGACACACTAAACAAGAAAAGTACTCATTAAACATTCTCTTGTGTCAACAGCAGGTAAAAAAATACAACTATAAGGTAATCATACATCATCTTAGTAAAGAATTATTACAAAAGTGAGGAAAACAATTAGGAAACAAAAAAACAGTTAACTAGAAGAACTGCTTAAAATCTTTTATGAATCAAAAAAACACAACAATGAAAGAGAACTCTAAATTGCTTATTTTTAAAGAGAAAAAAATATATTTTCAAAGTTTTGCATAAAAGAACAACCAGTGCTGAAACGTCGAGACCTTATTTGAGCACCATATTAGTGTTTCAAGAAAATATAAAGAAACACTGCAGCAAGGAAACATGTTTTTTTTGTTCAGATTCACTCCCAGCAAGGCTGCAACCAACCACTATTAAGGGAGAAGTTACAAGAAAACAAAGAATTGAGTTGAAGAGCAAGAAAACGATTGACAGATGACTTGAAAAGTTCTAGGTTGTATGAGTCAGGATAACATGAAAATGGAAGAGAGTTCTAATAAGGCGAACAAGAGATTTGTAGAGGTAGAAAATGGAATCAGAAGTAAGAAAATGGCAAGCACGATAAGGAGAAGCAACATTGGAAGATGCTAACTTAGCAACCGATTATATATACGTTTTTTATGAGAGGTCAGATGTGAAGGATGATCCAAGAAGAAAGAATAAGACTCAGTGAAGAATAGGACTCAGTGAGAGGGTACCCATTCTTCAATATAAAAAGTAATTGCAAGCCCCAATCTGATACAGAAGTGAGATCAGATTCAAGATCCGCTACCTGTTTTAACCAATAGAAAACAGAAGACTTTTTGTCAAGACGTTTAAAATTAAGTTATCGGCAAATAGAGCCACTTTAGATGTAAGGTAATCAGGAATACCATTAATATAGATAAGAATCAAACAGGACCACGGATAGATCCCTGAGGTACCCAGAAGTTACAAGAAATGAAGAAGAATGTAATGAGTATGACTTTAATAAAGCAGTCAGAAAGGTTCAGAGGTATTTATAGATGTTCTCGGTTAAAAGATAAAGTTCTTCTTCTATCTTGTGGTAGGATAAAGAAGAGTGCTGCCTATCTAGGATAACTTTAATGCTGAAAATGGAGAGAAAAGATTTTGATAACTTTTGTTAATGCGCAAAGCAAAAGTTTTGTGAATACTTCGAGCAAGAACTTTCTTACCTTTTTTATATAAGATATAGTAAAAGCAATTGATTATTAAAGTTACCAAAACTTAAGAAATCAGCAGTATAACCTTAAGACCGGAAACAGTATTGATCGTTAGAAAGTAAGTTGTTGAATTGCGTTATAAATGCATCAGATAATAACTTTTTTTTTTTTTTTTTGTACTTAATCTTGACAAAAATCTTATTCTTTATCAAAACGAGAAATCCAAACTTTTTTTTGCTTTAATAAAAAGAGATTTGATGACAGAAATTCGTAAAATGATGTAACAAAAATGGTTACTATTGGAAAAGCAGGCAACAATGGAACCTTTTATTTCTTCTTGTTAGTTGCAACCCGAGCCTCATTCTTCTCCATGGTTCTTACCTACTTGTGAAGCTGTTACATCTAATTGTAATCATTTTTTTAAAAATAAACATCTTTTTCAAAAGAACAATTTTCTTGTGAAAAAGATTTTGAAAAAATGATTAAAAAACAAACGTATTTTATTATTACAAGAAATCAATGTAAAAAGTATGCAAATATCAGTATGCAAAATCTTGTATCTTATCTCAGAATTTAGGTTCTAGAGACTTTTGGAAAAACTTCAACAGTGTGATTAACAAAGGTAAAACTAATATTTTAACTCCCATTTGTAGGTCCGTTCTTAATACCTATCCCTGGGATAAGGCAGAAGTATTTGCGAAGAAATTTTCTGCTTAACCTAATGGCCACACCTTTTTCTGCCATTCATATTAAACTGATTAACCCATTGTTATACATCCAAATAATTTGGGCTTCCATTGCTTAAGTCATTACTAAGTAAACTCTACTACCTAATCTACTAATTTAAATAAAATTCTAAGGGTTGTGGTCTAGACAAAATTTCTGTCATACAAAAATTTTCTCCAAAACTCTTTATAATCCTTTCTGAAATATTATTAAGTGCTTGACTGAAACTTGTTTTCCTGACTGCCGAAAAATCGCTTCTGTGGATCTACTTTTTACAAACTCTAGAGAACACTAGTTTATCCAACTATCATTCAATAAGTTTTCTTTTTTATAATAAGCTCTTTGAGTTTTTAACCAACCAATAGCTAACATTTTAACTCAAATCTAATATCTTACTCTCCAACAATCAATATGGATTTCAATCGTCTGGTTCTATGGCTGACTTGCTAATATATCAAAAGCTTTTGATAAAATGTCACATGCTGATTGTTTTTGAAATTATTAAATCAATTCTTTCTGATCACAGAAATATTTATCTTTAAAAGCCAACACTCCTCTTCATTTCCAATTAACTACAGGGATATAATATATCCTGTACTTTTTTTTATCTAAATTAATGATTTTCCTGAAAATCTTTCATCTAATTGACTCTGCTTGTCAAGGACTCAACTTTTTTTTTGCTCACGAAAGCTTAAGGACTCTCTCCCAACATCTTCTTTTGTTAACTCATACAATCTTCAACTTTTAAAGTCTTCTGTCAACCATTTTCTCGCTATTTAACACTATTCTTTATTTTCTAGTAACTCCCAACTTAAACCTGTTTGTTTTCAGCCTTATTAGGTGCAAATTAAAGAGTGTAAAAAATACATAGCAGCTTGGCAAAAAGTAATAAACAAAAATATCATCATAACTAATACTATAAAATAATGAAAATAATTATAAAATTTACACACATTAGAAAAAAGGAATAAATAAACAACAACAAATAAATAATTTATAAAAAATTTCATATTTTTTATCAAAATAAAAAATAAGAATTCTTGATCAAAACTCACCATCAAATAATTCTGCATTTCTTTGCTATAGAAACATGAAAATGTTTTTGAATTCAACTTAGCTCTTAGTTTATGATTCTATAGTTAAACATCAGATTTCTAGGTTCAACTATCAAAATCATTTCTAACAGTTGAGAAAGTCATATTGTTTGAAAGTCGGTAAGTTAAGATAGCTGAGATCCTTAAAAAAAAAAAGAACATTTAAAAGTTGCATCTATGTTATGAAAAATATATAGATATATATATATATATATATATATATATATATATATATATATATATACACATATATATATACATATATATATATATATATATATATATATATATATATATATACATATATACATATATATATAAATATATATATATATATATATATATATATATATATATATATATATATATATATATATATATATATATATATATATATATATATATATATATATATATATATATATATATACATTCGATAAATTCTAAATTGCATATATATATATATAAATACCCCCTAATTTGATGTGGTTTGTGGTCAGGAAAATAAATTTAAAACCGCAAGCATAACATGAATAATATTTTAGTGAAGGCTCAAAAATTTCAAAGTTTAAATTTTTTTTTTTTTTAATAAAACAGTAAACTTTCTCATCAAATAAGTTTGATTGAATATAAATGTTTATAAATGTGAAATGTGAAAGCAAATTATTTAAAAGTTTAAAATAAAATAAAAGATGTTTAAGTTTTAAAAACATTAACACAGAAGAAACTTGTTTTTGTACCAACTTCAAAACGTATAGACTGTGATAAAAATGTGATAAAAGAAAATAGACCAAGGGAAAAATTAATTTTTCACTTACATAAGACAACAAAAACTAATCAAAGCTTCAGGAGAAATAATATATGTAGATATATAACCTTACTTTTTAGTTCCAGACTAAGTATTTAACAGACTAATAAGGCATCTTAAACTTAGATACACCAACCTTTCTAGAATATATGAATTAAATTTTCTTCTAATTTTTATAAAATTGGAAATAAAAAATATGAACTATGTAGCAAAACAAATGAACTGGCAGATGAATCACAGCATCCTTTCATTCATTAGCAGTACAATAGATTAACTCAACTTAACATTACAGGCTTTCAAATGTTGTAAATATGTTGAAGAATTTTAAGAATTCTTTAATATAATTGACAAGTAACCAACTAACAAAGTGTACCATTGTAATCTCTGACAACGTTGCAAATATGAAACTAAATGATAGCTAGTTTGGGAATAATGATCTAAATTGTTCTATCTAGATTCTACAGGTTTGTGTAACTGAACTTAACAGCAAAGCTTATACATAACTTATAGCTAAGGCTAAAAAACAGAACTTTAGTTTCACATTTCTTCTACTTTTTTAAACAGGGTTTATAAAATTCATCAACAGCTAACTTTTTCTTTATGCTCAGTTATACAGGATGTAGTAAAAGCTAGTGGAACAAAAAACCTCCTTTGCTTTTTATTAGAAATCAAAATGAAATTTAAACAAAAACATTGTTAAAATAATAAGTTAACAATAACAGTTAAATGAAAATTTCATCACAAAGTTTTTTGGTTTGAAAAATAATAAAAAATCTGAATATTTCTACCAAATTTAATTTGGTGTTCAAACTTTAAATAATTTAATGGAATTTTTCACTTTATATTTAATTTGAAATTACTGAAGTCAAAGAAACAAAGAAATTGTAAAGTATTATTTACAAAAAAGTTTAAAAAAAGAATCTTTATAGTTATTTGCATCAGCCTAATTTCTAATAAATAGATAAAGGAAAGAATTTATTTTAAACTATAAGAAACTTTAATGTAAACAATTTACATGCAACATACATTAATATTAAATATGATGACTTTCAATAACTTCTTATTAGTATTTATCAAAAGATATTTCTGTGAAATACTTTTCACAGAAATATCTTTTGATATTAAAGTTATGCATCCACAATTTGTTCATAAAAAACAGTGGATATTTTTATTGCAAAAGAAGGTAGCAGTAAAAAGTATTTATTTCTGCTTTCATTCTTTGCATTAACATGGCAAAGTATTAGTTTAAAATTTTTTTAAACTGGTAGAAAAAACTTTTAGTATATAAAAAAAGAAAAAGAAAACATTGAAAAAAAATTTTAAAAATGGGAAAAAATTTTTAATTAAATTAACCATATTAGTTTTTTGTAATTTTTATTTATACTTCAATTGGTTGATTGGTATCTTATTAGAACATCAAATATATGTTCTAAAGTAAAAGAAAGTTCTCAAAAGTAGCTAAAAATAACATAGCTAATAATACTAGAAAAAATAGAAAATTTATTATCACAGTTTTGATTACTATTATTTCTATTAGCCTAAATAAATTTATTTAAGGAATTTAAGGGATAATGCTAACAGTAATCACAAATAATAGAACAATATGTATGGATAATTTATGAAAAATAAATAATAAACTAAATTTTAAAAATTTAAATTACTGATAACCGTTTTCATTTTTTTTTTCGTTCTACTTTGAAATGCAAAATTACAGCAAAATGGATATTTTTCGTCATAAATCCAAATAAACATTTACATTTAAGTTTATTAATTCAAAAGTTAAAGGCAAAGTTATGAAAAAATATGAAAATTACGTTTTTCACAATGTTATTTCCTTACGTAATGAATGTTTTTGTACCGTAATTATACAAAACAAATACCGTAAGTCTATCAAAACAAATAAATTATTCATGCTTGAAATAATTATGTAAATTTTTACAAAATTTGCGGACCTTAAGACGCCACCTGACTTTGCGGTATGGAAACATGCATCAACCTTGAGAAAGTTAGTAAAAAGTTTGTGTCTGGACTGAAAAGAAATAGTCAGGAATACATGAAAAGTTGTATGAAGAGATATCGTTCTGCTAAAGCAGTATCGCATATCTCCAATACAGTTACAGTACTTTTTTGTACTAAAAGAGTTACTGAAACTGTATCATAAAAATATTTATTACTACTTTTAAATTTATTTAGTTTTATGAAGTCCTAAATTAATATAATTCAAATATATTATAAATCCTATCATTTCATTCCTTGCATATTTTATTATGTTGATTATTTTTTTATTAACATTTCTGTAATGCCAGTACCTTTATTTTGTACTCTTTTAAAAAATTTAGAAAAATAAATTAAAATTTCGAGCCAACACTGACATTTTATTGTTGCTAAACGTTAAATTTTGTTATAAGGATTGCAGTTCTTCTATCTTTTTTTGCTCTTTATTCAATAAGTATTTGATTTAAATTAAATATGATTATAATTTGATATTTTATTACGAGATATATGTTTTTATATATGAATATATATATGAATCTTTTTAGATTTTTTTATGTTATTTTTAAATTTTTTGTTCCCGCAATTCATGTTATATATGTTTATAGTTTGCATATATGTTTATATTATATTCAAAGTTAAAATATTTTTGATAAATATATGTATGTGGTAATATGTGTTATGTAATCGTTTTATAAATGTGTCATTAAAATAGTATAAAATGTATCTATTGTGTATATAAATATTATATGAGGTATTTATATATGTTATATAAAGTTAAATAAATGTATTGTGTTTTATAGTTATTATATATGTTTATATTATGTTGTTTCCATATTTTCAAAGTGTGTGACTTGGCAAACGTGTTGAGCAAGATTTTGCGTAAAGTTGTTATTTATGTTACTAATGTTGTTACATTTGGCTTACCTTTATGTTGGTGTCTATTGTTAAAAATTATAAGTGGTTTTATTATTGAAACTCGCTGCTTTTAATCATCACTAAAAGCCACTCAAGAAAAATCATTTTGCCATATATACATTTGTTTATATCTTAATTTGAATTATTAGAATCATGAAGTACCAACATGATTTGTTTTCTAAAAGCTAACATGAAATAACAATATTTAACAACCACTACTCTCTTATCATGACATCTTATCTCTATCAGATATATTGATTTTTGATTCATATATTATGTTTTTCTTTGTATTTACTTATCCATTACATTTTTTCATTTCAGATTTATCATATGATGGATTTATGCGATATAAAAGAACAAATGTATGTAAATTTTTATGACTTTTTGAGAAACATCAGCTAATAATTAGTCCAGTCAATGTTCAAACTTCAATGTTGCATATGTCATTTTTAGGTAGTTTCTAGGCTTTTCTAAATGTGTTTCTTATTCACATGGTTTAACAAGCAAGGTCTGCAAGCAAATTTGAGCTGGAAAGGATTGAGCTTTTAAGGAGAATTGGCGTTATTTTTTTTAAATTTAATTTGTTCAAATATAGTAGTTCTAACAAATAAATGCTTGTTTGTTCTTGGTTTTTTACTTATCTGTTTTCAGATTCTTATAAACTAGGCAACTCAGCTAAGCAAGTTTTGTTCTATTTTTTAGTGCTATTGGAAAGAGCTAAAAGTCATTTTTTTAGAGCGATTGAAAAGAACTGTTTTTTAGTTAGTTCAAAGGTGTAACTGATACTGGTTTGAGTAAGTTTACTGTTTTGTTTTATTTTATATTGGATTTATTTTATATTCGATATATATTATATTATATATATTTTTTATGTATTTAACATGGAAAACTGACTGTAATTTGTTGACACGAAAGTTTATAAACTTAAATCTGCCTATATTTCAGTATATTTATATACTGAAATATAGGCAAATTTATATATACATTTAATTACTTTAGAGTAAAATATACTGACTGACATTGCTTCAATTTTTTATACAAGATTGTGCATTTATTATTTTTGTTCATTAAGGTAAAAATAATTTTGTGCATCGTGGATTCTTTGTTAAATTAAAAATAGTTGAAGTAAATAAATATTGTTTAATATTTTTGATAAATGACTTATGTATATAAACATAAAGATACGGATTTCAATAAATCTTAAGTTTAAATATAGTCTTTGATTAGAAAAGATCACAATTTGTAAGATTCTTTTATGTTCATTTATTCAATTGTAACATTAGTAAGATTACTGGTAATATGTTTAATGATAACAGTGAAATTGAAATAGGTAGTATTAGGCTCAACAAAGTTATTAATGTAAATGCTAATAGGCAACTTGAAAATAGTTGTCGAATGAAAAAATAGATCTAGGCAGGATGAAATTAATCGTTGTTGAAATATAAGAAATGCAACTCGGCGTGCAGAAAACTTACTTGACAGAATTCAGTGTAAAGCAGTGTTAATGTCTGTTAATTTGATTTTACTTTAGACACTTTAGAACAAAGCAAAGTATGAGTTTAACTATTCATAGTAACAATTAACACTTTTAAATCTAAATAATTTTTTTTTTATAATTTCTATCATAGTTATGTTCTTTTTTTCATTTTTTTTTTTTTAGTTTGTCTTCCCTTTGTCATCTTTTGATTAGTTAGCTAACTGTTGAAACATGGTTTTAATTTTGTAAATTTAGTATGATGTGAAATTTACTCTATTAATCATTAGTCAACGCTTAGAGAGAAGCTGGAGCTTAATTAAGAAATGCTGGAAATTAACTTATAATCGAGGTATTAATAATTTAGTTTACTGGTAACATAATAAAACCAGTTACTACTGTTTATTCTGTGCTTTTTTACATTTGTTAACATGCTGCTTTGGAAACACTTTCTTTCTCTCCCTCTCTCTCTTAGATGAGAGGGAGATTTAATAAAACTTATGTAATTACTGAGCTCTTACGTATTTCTTAATACCACAAATGATAATGACCATTTATAAGAAATATTTTACGAGTTGCTTGCTATTTTATGAAATAGTTGCCCAAATTGTTTAACTATAATTGTCCCTTGATTGTTCAAATATTGTAATAAATAAAATCTTTTTAGTCCAAGTATTTAAGTTAATAAAATGTCTTATTAAGTTGTGGTGTTATTTGCCAGCCTTACTATAATAACAATGTATACATTGTGTTGTCTAGCCTTTTTATAATCTTTTTAAATTATTCTGTAGACAGAATATACATTTTCTGTTATTATTATCCTAATTCTACTAACAATGAAATGCAAATAGTACTTTTGTAATTAAAAATTGTAATTTTTTTTTTCATGTCTTTTTTTAGGTAGTTGCAGGCTTTACTTGACTTTCCTTTTCTGGTACCTGTGTTGTGACAGATTTTAAAAAGAACTCAACTGATGTTAATGCAATCTTTATGTCGTTACCTATAAGTAATGACGTTGCTGATACGGAGTCAAAATTAAAATATTTATAGATAAATTTGTATTTAATATTTTAGATAATATATCAAGTTATTAATGTGTTTTTATTGTTATTAATGATTTAATATTTCATAACCCATATTACGGGTTGCTTACTGCTAGTCATTATCATTATGTTATGAATTCATATTAGTTAATAAAATTGTACTGAATATTCTCTTGTTATCGAGTTTTATACGTGTTTAAATGCGAGTTTGATACTCAGTAGGCGTCGTATTGTATACCTGTCTTTATACGCATTTGATGTCTATTTTTAATGCGCGTTTGACACGATAAAATGGCTAACATATATTCGTAAATAATGCGTATTCTGGAAAGTTTAAAATGCGCATGTAATACCAGGAATATATCGTATTGAATATTCTCTGGTTATCGTGTTTTATACGTGTTTACAAGAGTTTCAAATGCGAGTTTGATACTCAGTAGGCGTCGTATTGTATACCTGTCTTTATACGCATCTAATGCGTATTTCTAATGCGTATTCGACACGATAAAATGGCTAACATACATACCACATCGATACGTATTTAAATGAGTTTCTAATGCGCATTTACAACTAAATTTGCCGACTGGGTGGTTGCCACTTTGTATAGCACCTCGCATTTGGTGGTTTCAGCCAGACTTTATCGCCGATTCGAAACCTCTTGTTCGTGACATTTTGCGCAGGAAGATTCTCTTTTCCCAATCCTTTCACACCAATGGTATAACTGTATATTTTGTCCATCGGACTTGCACCATTTTTGTCGGTTGAGACATTGTACCAATATAGTGCTTCCGGTATCGACATTTTCGATCGTTCTGCTATTCTCTTGATCGTACGGTGGTTTCTTTCTACAATTCCATTTCCTTCAGGATAATAAGCGGCTCTAAATCTAATTTGTACTCCCCAACTATCAAGGAAACTCCTTATCTCTTTAGTTTTAAATGTCGGCTCATTGTCAGTCAATATTTCAGACGGTGCTCCACGTTCACAAAAAATAAGACAGAGTATTCGGACTATGAATACTCAGACTTCCGTATGAGCTTGATAATTGTCGCCACAACGCGTATTTTGAAGGTCCGCAATCAATTAGACTCAAAAACTTGTCAGTGCCATAATGCGTGATGTCCATGGCTAATCTCTCCCAGCTTCCTTCAACATCCAATTTCCCTTTTTCCCACCGTATTAGCGCTGGATCTATTGACTGACATGGTTCGCAACTTTTTATCACATTTCGAACATCGTTTTCAGTAGCAGTCGGAATTGCTTTACGAACAAAGTTTAACGTTCGATTCACTCCGAAATGTCCAGTTCTTTAGTGTATATCGGAAATAGATTCAGCCTTTGTAGCTACGATTCCCATACAACTATTCCGACACTCTGGCACAGTCAGTTTGTTGAGCCATCTGCTGCGAACTCTTGTTAATGCGTCAGCCAAATTATCTTTAGAAGGAATGAGTTTTACCTAAACGCTAACATTGCATTCTTCAATTAGCTGTTGCAACACGCTTAGTCTTCTTCGAATCAGCATTTCACCCGTCGCTTTTGATCTCAACCTTGATTTTCCTGTAAAGGCGTCAGAAACCCAGTGGAATACTGTCACGGAATCGGTAAAAACAGTCACTTTCTTCAGCTTCCACATCAGAGCCATATTCATTCCACGTATCACAGCGTCTAATTCTGCCATGTTTTTATGAATATCAGACGTTTCTTTTCGCAGCCATGTTGCATCCTCCACAGTAGTTTCCCCAACTTGAATAAATCTATCGCTAAAGAACTCGCATCAACCCACACTTTTCCCTCATCACCACACACAGCCCAATCACCACAAGCAGGCTCGCAACGTTCCACCTCAGCAAATACTTCTTTAAGCACCCACTTAACGTTCTCATCACAAATTTCATCGTCCCAACCCTTCGTCAGACTGACAGCTTTCCTCTTCAAGAGACTACAAATCACTCGCAGCCAACCACACACGGGTAAATGTCCTACCAACTGTCCACAGATTGAAAACACAACTCTCCTGGTTAATTTTTGCGAGATAGCATCAACTCGATTCCCTCTGGACCACATCAGTTTGTTACCAACCTTGCGCACACACAATCCTAACACACGAACTCCATCATTACCAATCTGCTCACCTTTTTTACTTTCTAAACCATGATTTAAAAAATGCCTCTTGACATAATCAAGACTCACCACACTTTCGTCTACGAAAATGTCGTCAACATAGGCGGACGTTCCACTCTTCACTAATTCGTCTTGATCAATAACGGCACTCACAACGGATTTCATGATCATTGGCGCAACGTTCAATTCGAAACCAAGTCGTGTCAAACAATACCTTTTATTTCGAAATACCACTGTTCGGAAGGGCCAAAGAGATTTATCAGTTTTTAGTTGAAGATAAGTCTTGCGTAAATCAATAATTGCTGGTTTGTTACCCATTCTTCTCCATTCTCTAAGCTTTTCGACACACACATCTGCATCTCTCGTGTATGTCTCAATGAAATCGTTAGCTTCTCTCCAGTCCAGAACAGGTCGGATTTTGTGGTCTTTGTTTCTCTGAATGACAGCCATTAAAGGAATCTGCCCTTTGGGCGGCCCCAATTCATTTTTGTCATACTCTATCAGCCACTTCCGATCAATCCAATCCTGTAGTTCGTTTTCATAGTCTGCTCTAGCGTGTTGTGGAATTCCGTACTCTGCCAGTTTATTGCGCAATCGGTCGGGGCTTTCTCTATCTCTCCATTTCCATTTGACTCTCCATTCAACACCATTAAAAACTGCTTCGTGATCTTTCTTTTTTATTTCGATTTTCTTAACTTTGTCCTTGTTCAAAGCCGATGCTCCACAGTAACTCAATCCGAACTTCGCTTTTCCCAAAGGAGAAATGGATACTCCACCTAGTAATTTAATGGAACTCATTCCGAGCATCATATCAACTCCGAACGGTTGGAAGTCCACTAAAATAACTTCATCACGTGCTTTAATGCCATCAACCTCAAGAATCACGACCGCTGACCCAGTGCACTGATGAACTTTTCCTTCAAACGTTACTACCTTTTGAGAGTTTGACTACCTACATTGACTTTTGGGCAGGAATTTTTTATTCAAAGTTATCTTCGAACATCCTGTGTCCACTAAAGCTGTCGCAACCATACCGTTAACTTTTAAACGAATAACAGATAATGCGCTCATTCCACCGTTGTTCAGGAGCGAGGTAGCGCAGATTCCTCGCTCCTGCAATCGTTTCCCTACAGCTTCCAGCATTTCGATGCAATGTGTCCTTCCTCACCACATTTAAAACATCTAACAGTCTTCGGTGACAAGTTCTTCGCAAGCAAACAATTCTTTGCGATGTGATTCAAACCTTTGCAGTTGTAACACACTAACGCGGTTTTTGTAGCATGGCGTCTAGATACAGCGCCAACAGCGTCACTGTCAATCACATTTGCACAGTTCAAAGCAGCTCTCACTCTGGGTAAAATTATATCAATCGGGTCCATTACGGCTCGAAATCTTGATGATAAAACTTCTGGCAAACTCACAACAAACGCCAAACGCACAGACTCCTCTGATAATTTAGCAAGATAGGCTAATCGTCTTAAATCAGCCAAAAACACATCGGCTTTTTCTCCGTCACATAATTTTCGTTTTGTAAACAGTTTATATGCAGTATAGACATCTACAGAAAAC
This sequence comes from Hydra vulgaris, assembly GCF_038396675.1. Classification (NCBI taxonomy): domain Eukaryota; kingdom Metazoa; phylum Cnidaria; class Hydrozoa; order Anthoathecata; family Hydridae; genus Hydra; species Hydra vulgaris. The sequence goes on from NC_088928.1 coordinate 56,959,396, forward strand.
GCCGCTAATAACACACGCTCGACTTCCACAACATCTTTTTTATCTTCCGCGGTTAAAGCATCGTACACTGCATAAGCAGCTTCTCTGAGAAGAATCGGAAAAAGTAGTTCAAGCTTTAAGTTCTGAATTTCAGCAATCACTTTCGTTCGTTGAATCCAAACAGCAGCATCCGAAGTGCCATCATACGTTTCAAACATATCAAATAATCTCATACTTGGTTCCATGCCCGGTTAGCTTGTAGTTTTTTCTCGTAATCAACAAATCAATAAACAGATAAATTAAATCAATAAACGATAATCTTTTCTCTTAACTAAAACTCTGCTATATACAAATTTTTCCTCAATATATATACTCTATGCTTTTCCTAAAATATCCTTCAAAACACCGTCATAAATCACCGCAAAAGCATATTTACAATTATTATTGGTAAAAACTATTAAAGCTATTAAATCTCTAACGTCATTAAATGTTCTAGAACTTTCCGGAATTACAAATGTGACTTCTCCTTGTAAGATTTTCATCTATACAAACACCTAAAAAGTCGGTTACTGTTACTTGTTTAATTTGTATATTGTCAATAACAAGATAAGACATGTTAATTGGCAGTTTAGGTTTTCTGATAAGAAGATGGAAAATAATCCGTTTAGTTTTATCAATGTTAAGAGATAATTTGTTAGTTCGATGTTCACGCAATGAAATATTATAGAGTAGGAATGCTTTTGTGTGACGTAAATATATTGGTGTCATCAGCAAACATAATTGTTATTAAATCGGAGGCTTTGTATAGATCATTAATATAAATAAGGAAAAGAAGAGGTCTTAACATGGATCCTTGAGGAACTCCACATATAATATTTAACAAATTTGATAAAAATGTTTCATTGGCGAAAAAAAAATGTTTACGATTAGTTAAATAACTTTTTAACAATTTTAAAACATTGCCTGTTATACCATAAATTTTAATTTTTTAGCAAGAATTTTATGATCAATTGTATCAAACGCTTTCGCAAAATCAATAAATATTCCAAATGTGAATTTAAAATTATTAAATGAGTCTGATATAATTCTTGTAAGCTGAATAATTGCATGCTCTGTTGAATTCATTTTTTTTAAATCCATATTGCATGTAATATAATAATTTGTTTGATAAAAGGTAATATTCTGTTGTACAAAATTCTTTCTAAAAATTTAGAAAAAATAGAGAGGATAGAAATCGGACGATAGTGTTTAGCATTAGTTTTTTCGCCTTCTTTAAATATAGGAAAAATTTTTGCTATTTTAAATCATTAGGAAAAACTCCCTGATAAATAGAGCATCTAAAAATTTGGGAAAGTATGTCTTTTAAAACGTCAAAATAGTTTAAAATAACATTCCGATTGACATCATCCGGACCAACTGCTTTATTTGACTTTAAAAATTTATAGGCACGTTCAAACTTTTCAAAAGACAAATCAAAAAGGGAGCAATTCCACAATTAATCACCCAGTCCATTGAACCATGTGTCTTCCTTTTGTGTTATATTTTGACACATTATTCCTAATTATAAAAAAATATTGCATGCAAAATTTCAGCTAAAAAAGTTTAGCGGTTGACAAGATATTGCAATTTTAATACTGACCTGGTTTCCAAAAATGACCCGGTTTTCATAACACTCTGAAAAAACATTTTTCTTAAATTAATAAGAAATAAAAATGGCAAAAACATGAAAATGAACATATATAATGTTTTTTTGATGCTGAATTCAATAAATGTACTTAAAATGATCAAATATGAAAAGAACATGCATAAAAATTAATAAAACAACTAGTTTCTATAAACCAACTTTGGGGCCCAATATCTCAAAACACCCCCATCAAAAAATTTGCTGTTAATATTTTCAGCTGTTTATAATCTTACTAGGCACAAAAAATCTAATTGGAAAAACAACTAAAACATACGAAACTTTAATTTCAAAGATGTATTACTTTTTCAAGCAATTCCCAAAAAATATTTGTAAATAAAATAAAGTTAATCGTAATTTAAAAAGTTACTTAAATATACAAGATTTGTAAAGGTATCAAAGATGAAAGTTATTTTGACTGTGTTTGTAATGGTTTACAAATTGCTCCCATTTTACTTGTACTTCCTCTATTTCAGCATTTTCAAACACATAGTTTCTACCAGAACTAGAGCAAGCTTGTGGAACAGATAGTTTTTTCAATATGTTGGTGTTTGGAATAAAACAGTACTCGTCTCTTTCAGGCCAGATAAAACAGATTGATGGAGCATTTGGATGAAGAAACTTAACTTTAGTATCAACTTCTTCTAAGTTGGTTTTAGTTACAATGCCGATCCATTACTTATCATCACAGACAACAGCGACATAACAACCTAAAGTGACAGTATCAAGTTGAGATATGTCTTGTTTCTTTTTAAGATTGTGGATTATTGTATAATTAGTGTCTGTACTACACCTCTTTGCCCCAACCTTGTTATCTCCAAGATGTATAAATTGATGAAAGCTACGAGTACCAGGTAGAGTTGTTACACCAGTGTACCTTTCTTTTTGCTCTTCACGTTGCAATTGTAAGTCCAATCCCTTTATGTAAATGAAGTTAACAACTTTGATTTTATCAATACAAAATTCATACATAGCTTCTGATGTGAGAATTTGGTTTCTGTACGGTCGTTTTAAACTTTCTTGTGCTGTTAATCTTTTTACAGTACCACCAATCCCATCGCATGGTGACTTTCCGTGGGACGTGGCAAAAAAGTTCCATTCAATTTTAAGGCAAAATTCGCTCTCTAGTTGACATAGATTGTAAAAGCTTTTACAATTTTTGTACTGTCCTGCGCAACCACCAGTGAATAAATGTAATTTGGACAGATTGGAAAATTTTATTTTTAATATTTGTATAATTAGTTGGAATATTTTGTACACATAATTTACATCATGTATTATGTCATCTGATATAAAACAGTAAGAAATATGTTTCAGTTCACCTTTATCATCTTTATATTATATGAATAATGGATGTAAAGAACATTGTTGGGTGTTCCAATGATAGCTCTGTATTTCATCTTGGACAACAAAAGCATAATTTTCAGCAAAGTCGCCAATAATGATAATGTTTGATTGATCCATATATTGTTTCAGTTGGTTAAGGTACTGTGATTGAGAGTGAGCAATAAAAGAATGAGCTTGTAGCTTTTCAAAACAAGATGCTAATAGTTCAACAAACGTCGGAACATCAGCTGTTAAACTTAATAGTGTTGCACGGTCAGTAGTTTGCCATTGCTTGTAGTGTATCTCAAAATCATCTTCGTATTCTCCAAAAATCTCATACAAATATTTGGTGAGGGGTTCTTTACCAGGACAATCTTCACACTGTGCAAGCATGCATTCTTTGTTTTCTACTGAGCAAACGGTTTTTGAAAGTAAGTCCTTATACTTTAGTCCAATATTTAAAGCATCTACTAGCAATATGGCATTTTGGTGATAAGAACAAACACAAACAGAATGTGTACCACTTGCACCTGGCAATATGCACCACTTTGGTCTAAGTGAAGCAAATTGTAACTTATTTGTATTTCTGGATTGTTTTCTTTTTATAATAAATATAGTTCCTTTAAATTACGCAAAAGCAGTCTTTTTTGTTTATAGACGTTCTTTTGAATGCTAACATAATCTTTTTTTCATACATAATCACATAAATCTACATAAATCTACATAAATCACTTGAATCATAAAAAAGTTTAACAGAATCTTCTATTTCTTTTTGTAAGACTTTCCCTTTATACAAAGGTGAGATAGCCAACAATCCTTTTTTATTAAAAAGTTGTCTAGCCTTTTTTGCTTGGTATTCTGTAACTGCAAAGTTATTTTGTACTTCTAATATTGATTAACTTGGGGGTGCTAGTGTTAGAAGTTGAACAATAGTTCTTTTGTCAGAACATAGAATTTTTTCTTTTATCAAGCTCATAATTTCATCAAAGTTTTCAGCCTTCTTTTTAATGTCACTTGGTTCATAACACAGTTTTGAGGGAACATTGAATCGACTTTCAGTTTTTCTAGTAAGGTTACTTAACATTTCGTTGATGCGCGCAACTTTTCGCTTTCCTTCTGAGAGTATATGTTTTGATGACTTTGAATGAGATTTTAGAGGAGATATATTAAAATTTTCAAGTTCTTCATTGATCTCCTGTCTTTTTGATTTGAATGATGATATTAGAAAATCTTCATCTTGTTCACCCTGACTTTGCTTCTCTTCTTTAAGATCTGCTTTTTTGGCAATCTTTTGCTTACAGGGTTTGCAAAGTTTCTTCCGAGGAGCAATATTTAAACTACTTCTCATCATGTCTTGTGACTCATTTATCGTAACTACTCTAAGATTTTCTAAAAGTAATTGAAATGTACATATAATTGCATATAGCTTTATGTATTTTGTATATAGTATTACTGTATGTATAGTTGTATATAGCTTATCTGCACAATTGTAATAACTTGTAATAATAAACTTTTAGAAAAGTTGTCAAAATTTTAAAAACAAATGCACATCCATATCACACTAATTCAGTTTTTATATAAAACAAAACAGGATGTTTTTTTCAGTTGTTAAGTTCAAATAACTAAGTTATCATATAATTAAGACTTCCTTAAATATAACAAAATTGTTTTTTTTTTAAGGAGTCTTTTAACTAAATACAATATTTTACAGAATTCTATTTAAAAGTTTTTTAAAATAGCTTATTGAAAATTTGATACATCTTTGAAATTAAAGTTCCGTATGTTTCAGTCGTTTTTCCAATTAGATTTTTTGTGCCTAGTAAGATTATAAACAGCTGAAAATATTAACAGCAAAAAAAAATTTTTTTTGATGGGGGTGTTTTGAGATATTGGGCCCCAAAGTTGGTTTATAGAAACTAGTTGTTTTATTAATTTTTAAGCATGTTCCTTTTATATTTTAGCATTTTAAGTACATTTATTGAATTCAGCATCAAAAAAACATTATATATATTTATTTTCATGATTTTGCCATTTTTATTTCTTATTATTTTAAGAAAAATGTTTTTTCAGAGTGTTATGAAAACCGGGTCATTTTAGGAAACCAGGTCAGTATTAAAATTGCAGTATCTTGTCAACCTCTCAACATTTTTAGCTAAAATCTTATATGTTAACTTTTCTTTTTAAGATGCAATAGCCAAAGAGGTTTTAAAAAAATTTGAAGACCCATGGTTCAAAATTTTCTAAATTTTGGGTGATTTGATTTAGAATTACCCTCGGGTCATATGTTGCCTTTATTAATTTTTTAGGGTTCGGAATTTTTTCGGCTAGGTTTTGTCCTACAGATACAAAATATTTATTAAATTCGGAAGCAATTGTTTTTTGATCAAGAAAAAAATTATCATCTACTTTAATACCTGAGGGCAAAGATTGAGATATTTCTTTAGTGCTACCCGTATTTTCGTTTATTAGTTGCCAAGTGCGTTTTAAGTTTAGTTTGTATTTTTCAAGTAAATTAGTGTAGTATATTGATTTTGAATTTTTCCTTAGGCGTTCAAATAGTCTTACGTAATTTTTATAAATGGTCTTACTCTCAGTTGTTTTTGATTTTAATTATTTAATATAAAGTTTTTGTTTAATTTTAGAAGATGTCAGAATACCCTTAGAAATCCATGGCGATTTTTTTTTTTTTTTCTGTTTGTAATTTATTTCTACTTTGGGAAAATTGATGTCATAAATTTCATAAAAAATTTAAAAAAAAAGATTTGTATATTGAATTAATGTCTTCAGAAAAGTTAATAATGTGCCAATTAACTAAAGAAAGTTGAAATTTAAAAGATTCTAGGTTTTTATTATGAAAAAGTCGTTTTTCAAATTATTTTTTCCATTATATAAAATTTTCGCATAAATATCTATTGAAAAGAAAATAGGGAAATTATCAGATATGTCACTTTGTGTAATTCCTTTTTTAAGCGAATTATTAAAAATATCGTTGGTTATAATGTTATCAATTAAGGAAGTCGTTGTATGAGTAATTCTAGTTGGTTTGATTATTAGAGGAACTGCTCCATTTTTAAATAGGCCATTATAAAACCCATTAATGACTTTTTTGACGTGATACTCAAAGCAATTTAAATTCAGATCACCTAATATGTTAACTACTTTCTTTTCGCGATTGCTTTTATTTATAACATCATCTTGTAAAAATGTACTAAATGTTTTAATTTTGCCAGTAGGTGGGCGATAACAACAGCTATTTACAATGTTTTTAGTTTTTATTGATCAATATATCGTTAAAACCTCTATATTGACGTCAGAAATACTCATGTCATGCCTAATATAATACCTTAGGTTTTCTTTTACATAAATAATTAAACCACCGCGTTTATTTGTTTTCCGCCCTAATGAAATCAAATTATAGCCCGGTATTTTAAATTTTTTATCTAAACTTGAGTCATCAGAACTACACCAGGTTTCAGTTAGGCAAATTACCCTAAAAATAGTAAGATTTTCCTCAAAACTATTGCAAAGATTTTCAAAACTTTTTTTTAAACTTCTTATATTTATATGAATTGCATTAAATTTATCACGCTCAAGAAATTCTTTCATTTCAAAATTATAAAAATAGCTGCAGATGCTTTGTAAAGCATCTGTTTCACTAAATTAACTTTAATCCGTATCGGACTCTTTGTTAAGTATAAAATCATTAAATTTAAAAATATCAAATTCTTAGAGCGATTTGAATCCATTTTAGTATTTAAAAACATTAAAAATTAAAAAAACAATAATAATAAAGAAAAAATTAATAACTCTAAGATAAAAGAATTTCTTAAAAGTCGCGCGTTACAAGTTTATTATATACAACTTTTGCATATTTACCTTTGGCTCTCAAACCTTTTGCTTCTTTAAATAACTGTTTTCGCAATTCTAAAGTTCTTTAGCTGTAGTCTTCGTTTACCTAAAATCGATCGTTCCACAATTTTAACTGAACATAGTAATCCAGCGGAGTTTTTTTTGTTTTTGTAGTTTGAAAATAACTATTATGGTTCTGTTGTTCTTTTTTCCATTGCTACTTTTTTCACCGTCCTGTGCGCCCGTCCAATTTCAAAATTACTTTTAAATCCAAGTTTTGTCTTTAAAAAATTTTGAATCTTTCCTCGCTCAGTTCCCACGTTTCGTTTTCGTCTTCTTCAATTGCCGTAAACCTTCGGTTATTTTTTCTGCTCCTGTCTTCCAACTCAGCTAGTTTGTCTTTGACAATAACGTTTGTTATATCATTTTGGTTTGATGATAAGTTTGGCTTTTTTTTCATTTCAGAAAGTTCTTGAATAATTGATTCATATTTTTCGCTAAGAAACTCCACCGATTTCCTTAGTTCATTAGTTTCTTTTTTTAGTTTTGTATTTTCTTCTTGAATATTTAATAGCTTAATTACCATTTAATCAAACTTCTCGTTAAATATTTTTGATAAAGAATATCTAATAGGTCTTTAATTTAAGTAACGTTAAATTTGACCATTTTTAATTTAGTTTACAAAAGCACGTCCGTTCACGTCAATAGTTTTTGCGTATAATTAATAGTTGAATACATTAACAAGTTCACAATAAAATAAAGGAAATAAATCATTAGAATAGATTAATATGTTTTCTAGTGAAAAAAATTCTTTTGAAGAAACTTTACGTCAAATTTACAAAAAAAAAAAAGTGAAATTAAACAATAAAATTTTGATTTGAGTCTTCTCTATGTATATTCTGCAGTTATGATATGTTTTTGGAAATTGGAGCTGATGCATTGATCTGAATCTTCTTCCCTCCAGTATCTTTGTAATGATTTTCTAAATTAATTTTTATTAAATACTTAAAAAAAATTAAAAGTTAAAAGAAGTAGCATGTGAGGATTAGAAAAATTGATCTTTTTTTTACATGAAACATTTGCCCTTATCCTGGTTACCCTGCTAGAAGGTCTAATGAATGTTAAACTATCTGGAATCGGGATAATAAAGTGTATAAGTTACAGCTTTGGATCTCTTTTACTGAAATCGAAGCCAAAATCAAAAGCCATCTCTAAGAAAGGCTGTTTTTTGCAATTAAAAATTATATAATATAAAATTTCATTATTTAGATTAAAATAATGAAAAAAAAAATCTTTAAACATAAATAACGACAAAAATTTTAAAATTTTTTACGATTACCTTAGATATCATTGTTTTACAACAAAGTTTAAGTAATTGGAACTGAAGATAAAGGGTCTGATTATTTCTTTCTCATTCGAGTTTTGAAATGCAGTTAAATTCTGAGAAAAGAACTTTCCGAAGGTACCTTTTCTGATTCCTAATACCCTCTTTATGTGAAGAACAATACATTTTTGTCCCCATTTAAGTCTCAAGTTTGTTTGTACTGAAATAGCTTGGCGATCAGTCAGCCGAGCTTCATTTTGTATTATAGACACATTCTCTATAGTTAGAAACCCATCAACTACTGTTTCCTTTTTCTCATCCGATAATAGAATCAAAGGTTTTCAACCATAAGGGGACGTAGTGGAGATGACTAAATTGCCTGAACTTATCTTTGTTTTTATAGTTTTATAGCTGATCTGCCCAGCCAGTTTAGAATTAATTAGTTTTGTAATGTTAGCTAACTTTTGCAATCGTTGTTTACACTTATCTTTGTAATGGTTTGATCCCTCTTGATACTGGCAAAACAGTGTGAGCAGAGGCGAGAAATAATCTTAAATTGTTTGAGTTATTCTTCTGGTTATTGACAAATAACATCCACTGACGACAATTCTAGATAGCAATTTTACAAATTCTGCATTTACATATTTCCATAAACCTGATAAAAATGTTAAATAGAAGTTTATTCTTTATAAAAATATTTTCTATTGGCTAAATTTATGATTAACTTTTAACTTTGACATTTTATTCCCGGAATTTTATATATGTATTTTTTGTAACTTAGTTGATACACAAAATAACCTTTTATATTAAAATTTTTTAATATAAAAAGGTTATTTTGTGTTATTTAAAACTCATTTTACCAATTTATTTTAAGCTTTTGCTGTTACTATCAATTGTAACATGACATTAAAAATAATACTTCTAAAAAAAATAGATATACTCTTCTGCTTCCTCCAATTCATACTTCTCAGTCTACTCCAATTCAAGATTAACAGATGCTTTTTGCAGTTCAAGTGTTGACTGTGCAATTCTAATTTAAACTTCATTGTTGTTGATGAGACAGAAATATCAATGTCTAAATGAAAATTGACACGTGATGTGCAGTTTCTTACAGGTTTGGTGAGTACTTAATTTTTAAAAGTGTCTTCAATTATCTCAAACATAGAGCTTCTGTAATGGCTAATTGGAATGATACCAACAAATATTAAAAAATTAAGAAAAAGGTCAAGTTCTGTTTAATTAACCAGACTACATTATTGTCTCCGTATTATAATGTTGATCCAAGTTTATTTGAATTGCATAAAATTGGATCTGAAAAGAAAATTATCTCTAGAACAAGGGTTGCTCTTAGTTCTCATGACTTAGCCTTATGGTAGTAGATTTAAGTTTTCGCTTTCAAATATCTCCAGATAAAATCCCAAATCTTATTAACGTAGATAAAATTATTAAATTATTAACCTATGTCAAAAGAATTGAGTGTTCTGATTTAATAGTTACAGTTTTTAAGAGCATAAAATGAAGGAACAGAAAGGTTTAAGGAAAAAAAGATTTATTAAAATTACAATGCTTGATTAAACAATTTGTCAGGGCCGTGTACCAGAGCACAATGGTCCAAAGGGTAGACAAAATGAAAAAATCTATTTTTCGGAACAAAATTTATTTTATGATTTTTTGAAACTAGAATGAAATTCGAATTAAACACATAAGGCTAGAGATCATTATTATACCTGGTTAAGAAATGACAACCTTTCAAAGTTTTAAAAAGCATATAAAAAAAAAATTCATACGGCACAGTTAGATTTTTCACATACATTTTCTAATTTGAAATATATGCACCAGATTTACAGTCAATAATGAAAAAAATCTTTTATTTGCTAAGAAATTTAATGAAAAAAATAAAAATATTTCAATATTATTTTTTTTGACTTTTTAAATAAAAATTTTTACTTTCTTTTCAAAAAATTTAATGGATAAGTCCGTTTCCGCAAATTATAAATCTCTCAAATTTCGTATACTTCCTCAAATATTTCAAAACCCGGATGTTTGGTAAACTAAACCATATATTATTTGGAAACTACATATTATTGCCTTTATTTTTGTATGCCACATATATTTACCAATCACCCGGTTTTTGAGTTACTTGTGGTTATAAAAATCTTTTATTGTTTCTTTAGGCATATTGCACTAGATATTTTATGTAAATTTCTAAAAAGAAAAAATACTAGGAAATGATCAAGTTTTATTTTTTCATTTTAAATAAACAAGGTATTAACAATGTCATTTCTATGTACTTTGAAGCATGTTTTTTTACTATGCCCTATCTCACTCACACGATTTGCATTGTATTCGACCTTTATTCTGTTGCTCGGTAACTAAAGGATCAGAACCCACCCAGAGTCTCTTAAACAATCTGCCAAGTTCTGTTACTGATTTTTTTTCTTAATAATTTTTCTCTAAATATTCTCAGTTGTTTGTTGTTCGCCTCCATGCCTTCCTCTCTCCATGATTTAAGTCCTGCGTCATTATTTAAATCAATCAGCTCCCAAGTATGTCCTAATAACTTATGAATAGTCAGTGTCAAACTAACTCAGGGCGGAAAAACATTAGAGTTTTAAAGGAAAAAAAAACATTGCCGTGATTATATTATCGGTATTTACATTGTGCAGCTGATTATATATTTTATGTCCTCCACTGCCATCATAACCAAATTTGATTTCAAGAACTAAATTTGTTAGTTCATTTGTGATATGGACATTTTGAAGCTTAAGAATTTGGGATACTGTTTTGATAGATTCTGTAATGGTAGAGTAAACTCCAATATATGGTTCAGATAAAGGGAATGGTTCTCAGAGGAGTGATAGAATTTTAGAAGTCTTAAACTTCTTTCTAGCTTGGATAAACATTGATAATGTTAGCTCTCAGCATTTTCCTCAGTTTTCTGTATGCTGATCGACCCAGCAGTGAGTCAAAGCAGATTGAAACAGCTGTCACAGTTGTTATTTGGGTAATTTTGACACAGGTCGAACATCTAGATAATAAGAAATTACAAACCTCTTTCACATGTATATTATCAACTTCAGCAAGTTTGTTTACATTTTTCCAGTACTTTCTTTTCTCCGAATTTTAGACTTTCACGAAATACTATCTGAATTTTTCTCTTTCTTTGCTTATCATCTTCTTGAACTGTAGTTGCGTATCATCTTCTTGGTTTATCATATCTTCATTAAATGAAAGCAAAATCTATATAGGAAATCATAACATTAAATTTTTTTAATTAACATCATTATTAATAATAACTTTTATGGTTTATATTCACGAAAGCCATTAACGTACAAAATTAAGTTTTGTTTATAAATGCAGCAATATCTGCACTCATTGAAAAATATTCTATAATAATTATGTCATTTTATTATTTAATTTACATATTTGTTTGAAGTTTGTGTTTTCCTCTACTTTTCCCAGCTTTACTAGAGCTTCTTTGTCAATCTAGATACGTTTTGCAATAAACATTGATTTTTTTAGGTTGTTGAACTAACTCTAAATGTTCATCAAGCTCGGTCATATTCTCCAACTTTTTAAACACTGTAAATAATGATTGTACTGAATTAACATTGTTATCTAATAATATTTTGAAAACTTCTTGTTCTGTGTAAAGAACCATCTTAAACAGCGAAATTAACAGAAACAATGTAAATTTTTTTAAACGTGTTCAATGTTTAATGTTTGTTCTTATTTGGAAATGAACAATTTTATTGTAAAAAGTTCTAAGTCATTTGGTGAGGATTATGTGGTTAAACAGTTTTGATTATTAGTTATTGTTAATGTGTATATATATGGCTTTTAATGTTAATTTTTCGGGATTTTAATTCAATATAAACTGTTGCTAGAATTTGTGAATAGGAAGGTTTAATTCAGTGATAAATGTCATTAACTAACTGCTGTGTTTCTTGCAAGAAAACTACACAATGTAAATGAAATGTTATATAATATTTCATATAGCATATACAAATCATCATCAACATTTTTATGGTTTACAAAAATACATAACTAAAAAGTTTGATGTTAAGTTTTCTTTTAACACCAGAACTATGGAAATATTCTAGTGTTCATCATTATAATAAAGAAGACTAAACAGATCTCCGTGTTGACATTCATCAGATTCTTAATATTGTCCATTAAATTTCAAACATAGGTAGGATTTACCGAAAATGGATATTTTTGAACTCTGCTAACAAATTTCGGCTATATACACAGTTGTGTAGTAAGGGCATATGCCACGTAAACCAGGTTCCGAGGCGGAACCTTATTTTTTTTTTTTTTTTTTATTTGCCGTATAATATTATTTACACTAATATTTATAATATTAATCGGGTAGGACTTCAGGAAGATCGTAATGACCTGATCGCAAAGCCTTTAACGAAACTCTATTTTCTTCTACAATAAAAACAAAAGACAATCATCAAACAACAAAAACATCGGAGGACATAAGTTCTATACATTCGTACATAAAACACAATATATTAAATACATTTAGTTGATAAACATTTAAGGCGTTTATTTCTTTAAAAAGTGGTTCAGAGTTCGAAAAACAATTTTTAAAATTTATTATGCGAGCTGCGTGTTTCTGATGCCGAAAAAGAGATTTAAGTTTAGTTTTATGTGTACTAAGTTTACGTCACCCTCGTTTACGTCCTACCACCCTCGTTAACGGAACCTATTTTACGTCACCCTCCTTAGGGTTAACGCAAGCAATTGAAGGACGGAGTTGGTTTCGTAAGAACATTTGGAAACTAATTTATTTATTTTTTTATTTTTTGCCACCCATAAAAAAGTCCCGCCTTAGGTAAAGCACCACCCACTCTTTTACTTTTATTTAAAAATCAAGAGACTATACCCTCCAAACTATGTGATTTGGTCTATAAAAGAATATATAAAAAATTTTTATCCAAAATTAGCAACTTTGCTAGATTTGAATTATAAATTCAGAGAGATTTATATTCTTTTACGGTTTACGCGCATATTACTGAGAAAATTTTCCTTAAATAAATATAAAAAAATCCCAACTTACAAATTTATTTCGCAGAATTAAATAATGTAATAAACAACCGTTACAGCGAGAAAAAATGAACCACAATGTTAAAAACCTCTTTTTTTATTAAATTAAACGCAAAGGAAAACAGTTATAAAGTATATGCTTTTGTGAGTTGATCTTTTGGCATTTTGGCTTGTAATCTTTTTCTACGATCTTTTGCAACAAGTATTATATTTTGCTTTTGATCATCATTTGTAGATGTCTTCACAAAATCTTGTATATGTTTGATGTTTCTTTCTGCCAAATTGTTAATAGTAGAGAGATATTTTATAAATTAACAGAACCTGCAAATACTTTCAGTATTATCCCAAGATTTACTCCACCGTAAACCCATTGTGCATAAAGAATGGCGGTAAAAAACTTCCCTTCTGTACCTCATTTTCTTCCTTTTCTGTCATTATTTTACCAATATTTTTTGTCATTTCCAATGTAAGGAGGTAAAGTCCATCTGCCATAAAACGTGTCTTATGACAAATGCCAGATTGATGGAGTTTAACATTAGTTACATTTCCACCAAGATAAAAAATTGCCCCCGCATATTTCCCCGTGTTACTATTGGTTGTATCGCAGCAGCAAGCATACAGTTGATTAACACACTTGTAATATTCATATAATATTATCATTTCAATTTCCTGGTATGCTCTAGTACCATTTTTTAATTGGACAATTCCAAACAATATATCGTCGCAATCTAACTAACGCTCACAGTCAATCTGTCATAAACAACAGGTATTTGAAGGTCTTTTGAAATTTCTTTAACTAGTTTATTGTCAAAATGTAGGAACTAGTCTTTTACCTTTTAGTAAATCAATTATTTGCTTTCTTAGGTTCTCTTGTGGACTGAATTATCTGAAACCGCTTTCTGTGAACAGAAGATCAAGTGATGTTTATTTCTTTAAAATTATAATTAGATTTGCAGACTTAATTGCGGTCTGAGGTCGTATTCCAATATTATATTTTGGTGCCACAATTGATGTTGTTTTAATAAGCTCATCAGGAGTAAGCCCTATAATTATTTTAGTCATTTTCTTTAATCTAAAAGTGTTTGATAAACAAATTTTTTATTTATGTTGAGTTAATATGCCTTTATTAATAATAAAGTTGTTCTGGAAATAAAATAAATACTTGATTATAAATAAAAATTATTTTTAATAACGTAGTAGTTCACAACTACCTTTTTTTTTCTTCATAAGTTTTCGTCAAATTTGTCATCTGTTGAAGAGTCAAATTTGCATTTAGCTGTTTCAAATCCATCTAAATTTTCACTATATATTAATATACTACTATCCTGGCTTCCTTGAACTCAATGAATCTCTTTTTATTTTTGTTTTTCTTTAGTTAGAAATCTGAGTCTTTTCAGTTCTAGCTCTAAAATCTGCACCATTTTTGAAATATTAAAAAGATTACTTAATTTGAACTTAAATTCTTCTCCTTGAATGTTATGTTTTGTTTTATCTTTAAACTCAATTCATTAGCATTTTCGTGTATTTTTTAATGAACTTCTTTAATTTGTCCCTTAGTAAAAATTAAAAAAAAATTATTTTATCGATAATAATTTCAGTTAAGCTAACAAAAAACGAGTACGAACTGAAATAAATTCATTATTTTTAAAGGTTACTAATTACCTTACTTGAGCTCCTTTTTTGATATTGTGAACACTTCAGCACTAGTTAAAATTATTTAACAAGTAAATCAAAGCAAAAAAAAGAAAAATTTATAAACATAAGCTTAACTAATAAATCTTTCTGTATGATTTTAACAACCATGCTTTTTTCATAAAAATTATTACAAAAGCGAATGTAACAAAAATACGGAAAAAATTGTAATATCCAAATTTTCAAAATATACATCTGACAACTGTCGACTAAATGAACCATAATATGTGTGTATTTTTTGGGACACTTTACTGTGCAGAGGGTTTTACTCAAGAATCTTTATTTAATAAGGCACAAAAAAACATGAGGACATTCCTTTTTTGCAAATCTTTTAAAAATTATGTACATTATAAAATTTTTATTTAAAGGCATTAGTAAAATATAATAATTGTAACTATAATATTTATTATTATAATATAAAATTTATTTAATTTAATTATTTTAAAATTAATTAACTATTTATAAAATTTAATAACTAGTTATAAAAATTTTTCATGATATGTGTTCAGTTTTTTAAATTGCATCAAGAAAACCACACATTTTGGAAATAAGTAACACAAAAAAAAAACTTTTTGACAAATTAATTTATTATATAAACAGTTTATTACGTATTTTATAACACACTACAGAGCCGTAACCACAATTTTGATATTAGGGGGGGGGGGGGGCCTGGGGTTTCTTCGATTGAAAAAAATATTTTTTTAAGGCATGGCCTTAAAAAAATATTTTTTTTTAAATTATTGGGGGGCCTATGCCCCCTGCCCCCCCCCCCTCCTCCCCGGCGGTAATGGCTCTTCACTACAGCAAATAATCATAAACTGGTTATTTCTGGTTAAACTGATTATTTCTTATTAAAGTAATTTAATGCATGTCTAGTAAGAAAACAATACAGTATGTGCATACCATACTGTCTTGCTTCCTTACCATCATACTTTCATTTTCAAAATCTTCATATTTAATATAAAACAACCCTTCACAAAAATTACATTGGATACCTTTAAAACACAATTCCTTGTTTGTGCGAACTTCACACTTTTCTAGCAAAACATTTTCACACTTACAACATTATATATTAAAGGTTTAAAGTTTAAAAGTACCGGACAAACAATGGTTTTATAGAATATATAAAGAAACCTTTATTCCAATAATCTTTATTGTATTGAACAAATGTTCCTTGGTTATCCATACAACATCTATACAACAAAAAAACATTCATTGATTTCTGTTTTGCCAATTGTGATTTAACTTGTGTGTAGTATTTATGATTTTCTATTAAAGTAATTTAACCGTTGATATCATTAAGAACTCACATTCATTTACTAATTCTGTTTTTTTTTTTTTTTTTTTTTTATCACAAAGACTATATGAACACTTGATTTCTAAAATACTTTTACCATGATATTTACGAAATGTCATGGTAAAAGTATTAAGTTAATGCCATCAGGTGATGCAGCATAACATTTTAGTTTTGAAAAAAGTTCCACATTTTCTGCTCTAAAATGCTGATGTTTTGATATTTCTTGAGCATAAAAACTTTTAAATGCAATATCTTCATTTGGGATCCCCATTTCATAGCAATACTAGATTTATGAAAATTATTTTAGAAACAAAAGATCTAGTTTTTAGTTTTATTATCCCCTATGCTTTTAAAATAGTATTAATTTTAGTATTAACATCATAACTTTAGAGGCTTTTAACCTTCCACTCCTTACATCAAACCACAATAAACCGCAGATTGTCCTCTAGTAGCTTTTTTAATATTTTCAATGGTCTATAAAGACGTATTTAGTTTTTCTATTAATACTTGAACTAATTTTGTTTTAGAAGCTTGAGAATAAGCTTTTATAATAATAAGTGCATTATTTTTCACAAAGGCATTTTTGTAATGTTCTTTATTTTTGTACTAAGTGATTCAATGGATATATTATCAGCAGAATGATATATTATCAGCAGATATTGGTCTGTGCGATGCGATTCGAGGATCAAAGTTATTAAATTTTTCCGCCTGTTTTCTTCGCAATCAATACCTAAAGATGATTTGGTTTAGTTTTTTACTAATAACTAAATCTGAAACTCTTTAAGGTTCTACTTCTTTGTGGGTTCCATTAGCATGCTGTTTCAGTACAGGATCGCAATAGCCTTTGGTATTTGTGTATTCTATTTTATTGAAACACGCAACTACATAATAACAGGTTTTATGTGATACTGTCACGAAAAAGCGTTCTGATCTTTATATTTATCAATATAATATGTGTTAAACTCTTTTGTTTTTTAAATAAAAGTGAAATGTTTGTAATTGTTACAACTGGCCCTTGGTAAGATTGCCAACACCTTTTTCTACTTCAATTCCATTGGAATCTGGAATTCCTTACTTCTGTAGTAAAAGTTCATAATATAGTTGAGCCCTTTTACACTGATTCTCAGCAGAAGATATAATTTCAATATTAAGTTTTATAGCAGCAAAAGCTCTTGCAACAAGTTCAACTTTTTTTACTGATGTTTTAAAACCACGAACAGACAAATAATCTATGAGTTGTTTTAAACTCAAATTAAGAAAGTATTCAAACTTATTATAGGTCATTTTGCATAAAAGTGAAAACTTCAAAGTTCAAATTGCACCCCAAGAATATTTTTCCATACTTTTCCGTTCTTTATTATTACTCTGTTCTTTTAAGAACATTGAGCACTCTATTTTTGTATAATACATTTTAAAATTATTCATATATACATATTATTTTATTTTTTCAGTTATGGTGTATATATTATTTACACACACAAACACACACACTTTTAAATTTAGCTTTTTTATTTTATTTTAAATAATATTAAAGTATAACTAAGACAAACCGGTCACTCTTCACAAAAAGCTGAATAACTTTCTTAATTGAGAATTTGTGAGTTGTTGATTAGAGCAATTTTGCTGTGTAAAATAATTAAAAAAAACTACCTGTTTCAATTAAAAAGAAGATTTTAATTCTTTTTAAAAGTGTTTTTGGGAAAATAAACGCAGACAGTTAAAATTATATGAAAAAAATATAGATAAATTCGTTAAATAAAATTATTTTTTTATAATGTTAAAATTTGTTTGTCGAGCAGTATAAGATGAAGAATATGGGTTTTGTGGTTATCTTGTAATTTCTTGTGATGTTATTACGTTGTTATTAAAAGTTTGGCAAATCTAATGGAAAGAGTCCATGTTTTTTTCAAATCAGAAAATTAACAAGCAATAATTTGCTGTCCGCATGAACCTACTCCCAAATATGAATGTTTGGAGTTGTCCTTTTGCTCAGTTCTAAATGCCATCAACAAGCAGTAATTTGCTGTCCGCATGAACCTACTCCCAAATATGAATGTTTGTAGTTGTCCTTTTGCTCAGTTCTAAATGCCATCAACTTTGGTTGGATAACGTTGATTTTGATATATGGCAGAGTTGAGCTGCGGTTTATAAGTTCAAATCGCAATTTTAACCTTTTCCAATGCACATTATATTGTTACCTCAATGTTCGGACTCTCATTTGTTTTATTTTTTTCCATTTTAAGTTTAGTAATGTTAATTCATTACATTTTTATAGAGATTTCTGAAATTGAATAAACGATGTACTTTTGTAGTTACTTAGTGTACTTTTGCACTTAATCAGTAAAAGAAGAAAATTTGAACGAAAGTGTGAAAAGTAAAAAAAAACAAATTATTTAATTTGGGTTTGTTTTTATCAATTAGTGGGAAAAATTTATAAAAGAATCAATTTTTAAACAATAAAAAAAAAGTTAAACAGAAAATCTACGACATTGTAATTAATTATAGAGAGATTCATAGTGTCCAGTTTAAGGTATAATCAAAACTGACTTTTTAAATCATTTTCCAACATTCTTAGTTACTAATAATATAATAAATAACAACATTTCTTCTAAAACTATCCTATTTGGCGACAGATCAATGAAAGCTCTGTAAAACAGTTTCAAAACCTTTTAAGAAACAACGTTGGTTGGAATCCAAAATCCAGTGGTTGAAGTAGTCAATCAAATAACAAACGCATTATGTACTAACTACTTTACTTTAGGAGTTTTCATTGACCTTTCAAAGACATTTAATACTGTAAACCATAACATACTAATAAAAAAACATGAATATTATGGAGTAAAAACATATAGATGCAGATGATTCCAATCTTTTTTATTCCCACAGAGGTATTAAAACACTTTTTGAAACAGCTAGCGAAGAGTTGGGTAAGGTTAATGAATGGTTTATGAGTAATAAACTAATCTCTAAATGTAGATAAAACCAAATTTATTTTATTTCATAAAGTAAATAAATTAAAAAATATTCCCATTAAACTGCCAAATCTAATAAATAATAACGCTAACATTAAAAGAGAAACTTTAGTTAACTTTTTGGGCGTAATATTAGATGGCCATTTACGTTGGAGTGATCGTATAAAAAGCATTGAAAAAAAAAATTGCCATGATATATAGGGCTAAACCATTTCTAAATAATAAATCTTGAAAAAATTTATACTTTTCTTTCATTTGTTGTTATTTGATTTATTGTAATATTGCATGGGCAAGTACAAATCATACAAAATTAATAAAATTTGTACAGTAAGCAAAAACATGTGTGCAGAATATTATTTGGAGCTGATAAAATTGTACCATGCGAGCCATTTTTGCGTATATTAGGCGCATTAAGCGTTTATAAAAGAGTAGGTACAAACGGCGGGGCGGAGCGGATCAGCGGGGAGGATCATTTAAACGGTACAAACGGCGGGGCGGATCATTTACACGTTAATAAAGCGAGTCTTATTTCATTGAACAAAAAAAAAACGATTCAGATATAGTTTAATTTCATTAAAAAATATTATATTTAGAAGGTATTTGTATATTATAATTTTATTGAACGACAAAAAAACTATATAATTTTATAATATTTTATAAATTTTATGAACTCAAAAAACAAAGTGACCCGCCAATTTAAATCAAGTGATCCGCACATGTACATTAAATGATCTGCCTAATATTTCGATTATTTGGATCAAAGTCAATAAATTTTAATGGTTATTTTACCAAAAACAACGCGATTTGCCACTTTATATCAAGTGATCCGCCTAATATTTTGATGGCTTAAATCAAACTCTATAAGTTTTAATAATTTTCCTACAAAAAAAAAACGTGATCCGCCAATTATATCAAGCGATCCGCACATTTATATCAAATGATTTGCCTAATATTTTAATTATTTGGATCGAACTCTATACATTCTAATGGTTGTTCTACAAAAAAACAACGTGAGCCGCCAATTTGAATAAAGTGATCCGCCACGATTTATGAAGTCATCCACCTAATATTTTAATTGTTTGAATCAAACTCCTTAAATTTTAATGATTTTTCTACCAAATAACAACGTCATCCGCCAATTTATATTAATTGATCCGCCTAATATTTTGATTGTTTGAATCAAACTCCTTTAATTTTAATAATTATTCTACAAAAAAACAACGTGATCCGCCAAATTTTATGAAGTAATTCGCCTAATATTTTGATGGTTTGAATTAAACTCCTTAAATTTTAATGATTGTTCTACCAAATAACAACGTCATCCGCCAATTTATATTAATTGATACGCCTAATATTTTGATTGTTTGAATCAAACTCCTTTAAATTTAATAATTATTCTACAAAAAAACAACGTGATCCGCCAAACTTTACGAAGTGATCCGCCTAATATTTTGATGGTTTGAATCAAACTCTATAATTTTTAATGATTGTTTACCAAAAAACAACGTAATCCGCCAATTTATATCAAGTAATCCGTCTAATATTTTGATTGTTTGAATCAAGCTCTATAAATTTTGATGGCTGTTCTACAAAAAGACAACATGATCTGCCAATTTATATCAAGTGATCCGCCAAATTTTATGAAATGATCCGCCTAACGTTTTGATTGTTTGAATCAAACTCTTTTAATTTTAATGATTGTTCTACCAAAAAACAACGTGATCCGCCAATTTATACTTATTGATCCGCCTAATATTTTCATTGTTTGAATTAAACTCTATAAATTTTTATGGTTGCTCTACAAAAAAACAACATGATCCGCCAGTTTATATCAAGCGATCCGCCAAACTTTATGAAGTGATCCGCCTAATATTTTGATTGTTTGAATCAAATTCGATAAATATTTATGGTTTTCCACAAAAAAACAAAGTGATCCGCCAATTCATATTAAGTGATCCGCCAAATTTTATAAGGTGATCCGCCTAGTATTTTAATTGTTTGAATCAGACTCTATGAATTTTAATGATAAATCTACCAAAAGAAAACGTGATCCGCCAATTTATATTAAGCGATCCAGCAAATTTTATAAAGTGATCCGCCTTATATTTTGATTGTTTGAATAAAACTCTATAAATTTTAATGCTTGTAGTACCGAAAAATAACGTGATCCGCCAATTTATATCAAGTGATCCGCCTAATATCTTGATTGTTTGAACCAAACTCATTTAATTTAAATGATTGTTCTACAAAAAAACAACGTGGGCCGCCAGTTTGAATAGAGTGATCCACCAAATTCTATGAAGTGATTCGCCTAATATTTTTGATTGTTTGAATCAAACTCTATAAATTTTAATGATTGTTCTACAAAAAAACAAAGTGATCCGCCAATTTATATTAATTGATCCGTCTAATATTTTCATTGTTTGAATCAGATTCTATAAATTTTAATTTTTATAATATTTGTTCTACGAAAAAACAACGTGAGCCGCCAATTTGAATAAAGTGATCCGCCAAGTTTTATGAAGTGATCCGCCTAATATTTTAATTGTTTGAATCAAATTCTATAAATTTTAATGATTGTTCTATCAAATAACTACGTGATTCGCCAATTTATATTAATTGATCCGCCTAATATTTTCATTGTTTGAATCAGATTCTATAAATTTTAATTTTTACAATATTAATTTTTATAATTTGAATCAGATTCTATACATTTTAATGGTTGTTCTACAAAAAAACTAAGTGATCCACCAATTTAAATCAAGTGATCCGCCAAATTTTATCAAGTGATCCGCCTAATATTTTGATTGTTTGAATCAAATTCTATAAATTTTAATGATTGTTCTACCAAATAACAACGTGATCCGCCATTTTATATTAATTGATCCGCCAAATTTTATAAGGTGATCCGCCTAATATTTTGATTGTTTGAATCAAATTCTATAAATTTTAATGATTGTAGTACCAAAAAACAACGTGATCCGCCATTTTATATCGAGCGATCCAGCAAATTTTATAAAGTGATCCGCCTTATATTTTGATTGTTTGAATAAAACTCTATAAATTTTAATGCTTGTAGTACCGAAAAATAACGTGATCCGCCAATTTATATCAAGTGATCCGCCTAATATCTTGATTGTTTGAATCAAACTCATTTAATTTTAATGATTGTTCTACAAAAAAACAACGTGAGCCGCCAGTTTGAATAGAGTGATCCACCAAATTTTATGAAGTGATTCGCCTAATATTTTGATTGTTTGAATCAAACTCTATAAATTTTAATGATTGTATTACCGAAAAACAACGTGATTCGCCAATTTATATGAAGTAATCCGCCTAATATTTTGATTGTTTGAGTCAAACTCTATGAAGTCTAATGATTGTTCTACAAAAAAAAAAAAAAAAAAAAACGCGATTCGCCGATTTATATCAGGTGATCCGCCTAGGCCAATTTTCAATTTTAAACAATGAGGTGGCATACTTGTACAGCTTTTGAACATACCTTTGAACAGCTTAAGTTGTTCAAAAACTTAAGTTCAGGAAAGTTATTTCTTTCATTAAGGTCATCAGTATCAATTTGATCAGCACTTTAATAAATTTTGACTTCACCCGGCAAACACTCAAGCACTTCTTCATTGATTGATAATGCAGATTTAATGTTTATTGCTTAAAAACAAAATGTTACTTAACAATACAAAAAAAACGCAATGTATTAGAACCATATAGAAATAACATTATAGTTTACCTTTTATAAATATTACCCGTAAACAAAATTATTTTGAATTGGATTTCGTGTCACAAAATGTTAGAATATGATCAATAAAGTAAATTTCAAATCTTGATAATTTACTAAATTTAAATCATACTTCATCAGTAGGCAAACTAAACCAAACTAATGATGCAAGGTAGAAGAACGCGGAAGAACTAAAGAAATAAAAAAAGATAATATTATAAAAAGTAGATTTGTAAAATAGATACATGACATGATAAAATATATAACCAGTGAAATATATTTCTACCAACTTCGGATGACTAAAGCAAAACTAAATAACTGGTATTAAAATTATTATCAGAGCTCCAGGTTATAACTCCTAGTGACCTTATAGTTTTGCCAGGGTCGCTAAACCTTCATAATTAGCTAGGACTTCGATCACTTACTTATTTAATCAAGTTAGATATTAAGATAAATCACATTTGTTTGAAACATGTAACCTAAAATGTCATCAATGATTAGAATTTATACTTGCTTATATATTTTTAATATCTAACATTGTACTTGGAGATGCCAAATATTAAATATTTACTTAAATTTTTACCCCATTCATCCAGATTATATTTAGACCGCCTCATGTTTAATAATATTGTAGATTCTTTACTCATTTTCCTAAAATGTTTCCCCATTTATTAGGATTATTTATTTATTAGGCACCTCAGGGTAACTTAATGTACCGTGAGTTACATCACAATTTGGTCAAATTTATGATTTTTCGTTTTAATATTCAACTCCAATGCTGCGTTTACCAGCTAGTATGTGACAACAAATTGTTGAAGAAGGACACGTGCAGTTTTCCTTTGGATACAGCATCACAACATGCGCATTTCCGTTAGGTGCAGAGACTGCAAAAACATTAAGATTTGCAATATGTACAACATTAAATGTGTTAGAAAGCACACATATTGAAAGCACACATATGAGTTCCTGCATTGGTATATTGGCAGCTGCTTGCAGCTCTGCAATAACAAGCTCTGGACTCTCTACTTTTGGTATGTCATCTGTGTTATCTAAAACATTTAAATTTTCAATTTAAAACATCATTATTAACTTGTGAGTATATTGCATATTTGTAAATATTTACTAAATAATTATAAAATCAAAGGAAAAAAAAAATGTTTTAAACAAACAAGTTGTTATATATTATATGCAACATACTGATTAGGAGACTGCTATCAATGAGAGTGTAGGGTCCAAAACCATTACAACTTTGCTTAATTTCTGTCAAACAGAAGGTTTGAAAGCAATGCATTGCAACAACCATTGAATCAACAAGTGCTTCTTTCCAATCCTGAAAATTTTTTAATGACAGCATTTAGTGATTCCGATACATAATTTGTAATTATATTATCTGTTAAACCAACAAATCTGAGGTGACCAATATAAGATATTAAAATACGTGAGTGTAAGTGGTCAGAAAAATAAATTAAGAATGCTTAGCTCCAAGAAAGTCTCAATGTATCAATTTTAACTTTTAAACAAATCTCACTTTCACATCTGAGAAGTTCCTGCATCTGAGATTTGTAAACAACTATTTCTGCATCATAAGCACTGTGTTTTTTTAAACAAACCTCAATATCAGACAAAATGTGATTAGAGCAAGATACCAGATTCCATTTTTGTAATACCTTTTTTATGGCTTTGCTAATCCCACTCTCACCGTCTGTTACAATCACAACCTGATTTAGAACTGGTAATTTTTTTTTTAAAGATTTGAAGAAACTTTTATACAGTACCAAACTTCCTGTCATGTAAAACAAATGATACAGGCATGCAAGGCTTCTCAACAAAATAACTTATTTTAGCCACTAGAATGGATAAATAAAAATCTTCTAAATTAAATGTTGTATCATACGAAAAAAAATTTTTGAGAGCACATGACAAGTTGACTGATTAAATATTGAATTCCAAACAAAACTGACAAGTCAGGATAAGTGGATATGGACCACACAAAGTCTGCAATCATATATGCCAGCTCATGTAAAGTTAAAAAAAATTCAGTGCCTAGTTTTATACTAGCCGTTTTTACACTACGGACCTGGCTACCCTTGCGATCGAGAAGAGGGTCTTTGTAACTGTGGGAATCAGCAATAGCATCTCGCACAGAAGAAGCTGTTAGTAAGAGCTTGATTGATTTTCTGGAATTACCTGAATATATATATATATATATATATATATATATATATATATATATGTGTGTGTGTGTGTGTGTGTGTGTGTGTGTGTGTGTGTGTGTGTGTGTGTGTGTGTGTGTGTGTGTGTGTGTGTGAGTGTGTGTGTGTGTACACTTGCGTATGAACCATAAAACAGGGATAGGAGGGGGGGACGAACCAGGCAAAGTTTAGAATGAGAAAGAGAGGGGGCTACACTACATGAACTTTAATTAAAGATATTATTATTTAAAATTTTTATTCAATGTAGGTTTTATTTAGTAGTAAACTTACGTAAAACTTTTAAAATAAAAACAAAAACCATTATCAAAATGCAAGATATATTTACCATGAGGAACTAAAACTGCAAGGTCGAAGTAACCGATGTAATAGATAACAACAAGATCTGTACGACTTAGATCACAGTTCATAAACTTCTGGATATCATTTAAAATTCCTGTTGGTGTAACTGTGGTAAATGAATCCTTGTGTAAAGTGGCAAACCCCGAGGAATTTTACTAGACCATTTTGCTTCCACCTACAGTTAGAAGGTTCCACAGCAGGGATGCGGAGTCCCAAAAAGGACTCCGGATTTGAAAGTCACAAAAAGATTAATTTATCCTTGTTTTTGGTATCCAGGAGTTCTAAAATTATAAATAAGTTTATGGACTATTAATAGGAAAAAAAATTAAGACTTTTAGGTTAGAGAAACAATCGTTTTTTGAACCTGGAGTTCTTAGGTAAAATCTAACTTTATTATCAACAATAAACACAAATTTATTGCTACCTAGGTAGTAATTACTCTGTGTTTATTGTTAAATCAACAATGTTATTGTTATAATGTTATAAACTTTTTGTTGGGTAATTATACTAATTATTAATACATTTAAGGTCCTTATTAATGCAAGTTCTATGTTTTTTTGGTACTATAATTAATAGAGATTTATAGAGATAAAGAATAGAATCAGGAGTAATAAAGTAGCAAGCATGATAAAGAGATACAACCTTAGCAGATGGTAATGATCAAAAGTAAGATTTGATCCTAGAAGATGAAGGGTAGATGACTCATTGAGTACATTACTGTTCATAAATATAGGAAGATCTAGATTTTTGTAATAAAGATTTGCTGAAAAAATTTAGTCTTATCTGAGTTAGAGTTGATTCTCTTTCAAAAAAAAAAAAAAATATTATAATTTTATTTCATTGCAAAATCATAAGTTTAATTTTATAAAAAGTTCTAAAATGAGTGAGACATATTTTCAAAGTTAAAAAAATTATAACTTAGAAAATATGTCTCACCCATTTTAGCGCTAGATGTTTGGGTTACATGAGGGCTCCGCACCGGGATTATAGAAATATTCCTGTTTATTATAAAATATATTCATGGCTAACACCCCAATATTGCCACAAGTCAA
The DNA here is from genome assembly GCF_038396675.1 of Hydra vulgaris. Lineage (NCBI taxonomy): Eukaryota > Metazoa > Cnidaria > Hydrozoa > Anthoathecata > Hydridae > Hydra > Hydra vulgaris. Next base: position 56,985,908 of record NC_088928.1, read on the forward strand.
CAAATGTCAACAGTTTCAAGAATAAATTAGACAAATATTCAGTATTAAAAAAACTAACTTAATAAGTTTTAATAGTAATAAAATTTTTTAATACTAACAGAAAGTATATAAATTTAAACAAAAATTACTTTTGGTCTTAAGTCTTCTAAGTAGTTTTTGTTTAAATTTTTATTCTTTTTATTAGTATATACATACTTTAAGTAGTAGTGTAAAGTGAGTAGTTAAAGTTTCTAATTCATTTGCTGTTAACACATAACTAAATTTTATATACTACTACTAATAATAATTGTTTTTAAGCAAGTACAATGAAAGGACATTGGCGCTCACATTTAAAAATCATAACAAAGATACTTTTAAATAGCATGTATAAAGGTCATTTAAAAATCTGCAGATTTTTTTAATATTATGTCTTACATTGGCATAATATAAAAAAGACATAAGCATGTAAGTTTGCTATGGAGCCATTTTACAATAATAAATAAATCTTCAAATAAATTATAATAGGAAAGACAATTTTTAGCTTCAAAAAAATATTGCATATTAAATGACATCTTAAAAATATTCAATATAATATTAAATGGCATTTAGATTTCCTTTCATATTTATCAATAAGTTATCTTGCTATACTGTAGCATAGCCTTAAGTAAAGGATGAACTATGTAAAGTTAGATTTAACTTTAAAAAATATTAAAAGAAATAAAAATATATAAAGTCTTGTAAACTATATGTAGGTCTACATTGTTAGCGATTCGACGGCTTAACAAAAAACATTTGACGTTTGACAAAAAACACGTAATTTTCATAAACTTTGCTCTCTTATATCTTTTTGTATGGTTAAGCAACCGCCTTGAGGTTTTTTTCATCAGTTAGTGTTACTCAACCTCTTTCCAATCATATATAAAAAGTACTAAGCTTTATATGGCTTCACTTATATATTATTCATATCTTGAGGCCACTTTAAAAAAAAAACTTTCCGCGGGAACGTTTTTTCAAAATAAGATTTAGAAGGGAAGATTTCCTAAGTATGCAGACACATCCAATTTGATTGAAACTTTCCATCTATAGTAAAAAAAGGATGATGAATCGAATGGAAAGGGGAACATTTTTTAAATTAATACATAAATTCTTAGTTCTCAGCATTTGAATACTTTAGAGTCAATTTATTCGGGAAAAAAAAGTTTGAAAAGTGAAAAGGCAAGTGTAGCCTTTTTACTTTTCAAACCAAGTATTTATTTATGTTTTCCTAAGAATATGATACTTAGGATTTTTATTTACAAATAGTGTATATATTATAAGGTTTATTTACGCTTACTTAATGACGTTTTTTTTTTTTTGATTTTTCGCAAAAATTCAAACAAACGAAAGTATTTTTCGTTAGTTTTAACAAATTATAAGTTTTAAAGTTTGATGATGTCTTCTTTATACTAAATTAGCTAGCCAAATAGGAAAATTAATTTTATTAACATAATACATAACTGCTTTAAATAATATAAATCTTGCTTTTGTTTAATCCATCTTTTTGTCTGATTTCAAAATTTTTTTCAAACAATATTTTGACAAAATTTTGTCAAAATTAATAAAAATTCTTATAAAAAGGTTTTTTTCTTTATCAAAATTTTTGTAAAGACATTGTTTTAAAAATTTTTGAATAACATGTGAATAACAGTTACTCACATTTAGTAAATGATTTACATTCTTATTCTGAAAATGAAATAGAAAGTGAAATTTTCAAAATTTGGATAAAATAGTTATTAAAAATTTAATTATTTCAAAGGAATTCTTGCTGGATTTTTCATCAAAGAAGGTTTGGTCAAAGACTACAATCTAGCTATTGTAATTACTGACTGGCCTTTCTTAAACTGTTTTTTTCAAAACAAAAAATTAAAAAATTTTCAAAGAAAGTTTGTAAGTATGGAAATATGTAAGAATTTTTAATACAATTTTTACTTAATAGGGAATACTTCTCAATTTTTTGATACAATGTATGTATGAATTAAATCGTGGCATACTACAATTTTATTTTAGACAAGTTACCAGACTGTGCCAACAGTTTGCAACAGTGCACCATACCCCAATTTCCAAAACCAAATAACATAGGTGGATAGGCCAGTTTTTTTTGTAAAGTTTATTTTCGAATGTTTAATTTAATTGCTGAAAGTAATATGATTTCTGATAATCTATGTTTGAGTATTCTTTTGTTTTAGATTTACAAGTTAACAATAGTCAAATCAAAATAGTGGTGCCATCTATAAGCCACAAAAGTGAGTCCTACTTTCATACTAGTTAATTTTTTAAATACAGACAATGTAGCACACACATTTTGTATTTTAAAAATTTTATTGAAACCAAATTTGATTGATCTTATTTTACTCTTATTTAAATTTTACTCTTTTTTTTTCTATTTTTACCTACTTTTAAATAGTTTTACTTTTAATTGTAGCTTCCAGAGTATTGCCGGAAGACCCATTTAATTGCTACAACAATATTATGGATTTTTTAAATATTGAAGATGACATTGTTTCCCTCAAATATCCAAATTTTGTCTTAACAAATAGCCATTATTTAGACATTTGCAAAGAAAAAGATAAACATTATTTGACATGGCAAAATGTCTCTGTATTTTTCACAACCTACTGTAAATACCCTATCACTAGAGTAATGCTTGCTAAGTGTCTTAAAAATCAAAAGACTTTGTTGCAAAACTGAATCGTGCCAAATATTTTACTTTAAGAAATTCTTATTTAAACTCTGTTCTTTCTTTTTGTCCTAAAGTTCCTGAACTTAATAGTTTGCTACCTTCTGATAATTGTTCTATCAATACTTCTAGCAAATCTTGTGAATTTGTTACAGAAGATGTTTCTGCTTTTCAAAGTTGTATTACCCCAATTTCTATTGGGGTAATCTAGTTAGTAATTCTGCTAATTGTGATTTTACCTATAAAATAAAGAAATAAAAACGAAGAATTGATTATCTTAAATTGAAAAATAGACAAATAAATATAAAATGTAGTGAATATAAAAAAAAAATATTAGGCAATCTTGTTGAGATTTAATGTCAGAAATGTCAACAAAAGAGACGCTAGAAAGGATTGTAGGATTTACCAATTGTTGCATATAAATTTAAAACTGAAAAAAGAAATTGATATGGCTAGAAAGCGCTCACAATCAGATCGACAAAAGGCATGGTCTTTAAAGAAATAAATTGAAAACGCTGTTTTGAAAACATCTGATGAAATGAATGAGTCAATCTTAAAGGAGAGTTTAAATTACTTTGAAAATCTTACAGAAGAGCTTAAGGAAAGAGTTAACACTTTTGAAAAAAAATGTAATTGAAGTTTTTGAAGGAAGTAAATATAATGATGAAATTCGCTCGGTATATTACAACCTTTTAAGTAAAAATGTTTCTGTTATTAATGTTGAATCTGTTATCAGAACTGTACTACAAAAAATGGCTGTAATTTCATGAGGCGCACTTCCAAAAAAATCTTTGGCTGCTGGATTTTTTAGTGAAATGAACCCTTTATCAAAAGCTCAAGTGAGAAAGGCATTGTTGAATAGTACAAACAATGTTCTTCATACAGATGGCACAAAGCATAATTTTAGGGAGGTTGGTAGTTTTCAAGTCACAACATCATCTGGTAGCTACACGTTTGGGATAGAAGATATGTTCTTGGGAGAGGCACAATCTTATTTTGGAGAGCTAAAAAATTTACTCACTGATATGTCTCAGATATTTTCTCCTGAAAAAGAAAACTACGAGGATGATCTTAGGAAACTTATTTTTTCATTCAAATCTTTGATGACAGATGGCACTATAGTTAATTCAAGTTTTTTTGTTGTTGAAAATTATGATCTGCTTCCCTTCAATGAAAAATGAAAAATTTCTCAAATGTATCATGTTTTTTGTGGCTTACACGTTATCCACAACCTTGGAATATACCAGGCTTGGTCGGGAAAGGCGTGCGATCGCACTCTGATCTTGACCACGCATACAATATTTAGTTGCGACACTTGCCCACGGCTTCATAGATGTTTTGAGAACATTTCAAAAAATAATCAAGCGCAAAAAAGTTCAACTAGACCGATGAGAGACAATTACAAAAATGAAAAGCTGCCTGATTAAATTGTTATAAAATAAGTTTAGAATAATTAATAAACTTCGTCTTTTATAATTAAGCGACACTCTTTTATATAAAGTAAAAACTTACTATTAATAATTGTTTGATAAAGAAACAACTGTTATTCAATTTATCAAAGAGTTTAGTATAATTTCTTTTATTCGAGTACTTCTGATTTATTTCAACAAGATTCTAATAAACAAACATTTGTTGATTTATTTAATAAATAAAAAAGTCTTTTTTTAACCATTTCGCACTTTGCGTAGTTAGCCTGAGTTTTGTTTTTACAAATTACATGCATTTCTTTGTAGTAGGACGAACAAAAGAAACAATTAAATCATTCAGTTACTATGACATCTTCATAGATGTTTTGAGAACATTCAAGTATGTTTCCATGTTTGTCCGCATAACAATAAGTTTTAAAAATACACGCAAAAAAATTAACTTCATAACTTTAATCTAATTAAATGATTTTATATTGGCGAATGCTTTAAAAAAATTCGCTAATATAAATTTGTTTTATTTTAATACGTTGACTTATTGTGGGAGCCACATACACACAGATATTTAAAAGATTTAATAAAATGGCAGCGTATAAATTTTTTAATAACATATTTTGATCTATATTATTAATAAGTTTTATATATACAGCATATAATATATACATATATTAGCTTATACGCTGCCTTTTTATTAAATTCAACTTATTTATGCAATCGTATAACAAGAATATGACAATCAAAGATATCATATATATAATGCTATATATGTTATCTATGCATAATATATATATAATGTACATAAATATAAAATTATGTGGGATAAAAATTGTATAATAAACTGTTTATCCGTCCGATTCAGATATAGAACTTATATCTTCACTGGTGCAGCTTTCTTCGCTACTATAATCAGTGGCAATGCTAGCATTAGCTGAATCAAGGCAAAAAACTCTTCGCTTATCTAAGAAAATATCCACAGCGCGTTCTTGTTGAGTAAAATTCGTGTCATTCCCTGCTATGATTATTGAGTCTTCCATTGTTGAGTGGTTCATCTATAAACGCCTATCAGTCAAAATCACAGTCAAAATACTGAAAACGCGTTCGACAGCTGAATTAGAACCAGCAAAACACATTAGAAGTTTAACTAAAAGACTCAAGTTTGGAAACTTAGTTTTATGATAAAGAAAAATATTCTGCCATATTTGCAATGGTGTGAGTGCAATGGTGTACTGCGCATTTATTACTAGTTTTGCAGCTCTCCATTCCAAAAGAACCATTTTAAAATCCATTCCTAATTTTTCTAGAGGGTAAACAAATTCCTTTAGTAATAAAGATATGCTGGCATCACCATAAATGCTGTCTGCTGTCCATTCTTGCGGATCTAACCAATCCATTGATTTGAATTTGGGATTTAACAGCGAACTAAATCTATCGTTTATCAATGGCAGAATGATTTCAATTGCTAATTTTCTTACTTTAATGGCAGAATGAATACATTCAAAGCTAATATTAGCCATATTGTTGAGTTCAATCTCAACAAACTCTGGGTTTGATTTTTTCAATTCGTTACCTTCTTTGAAATACGAAGAAACAAGATTGGTTAAACCATCTTTTTCATTGATTATAAACTTGAGTAAATATGAATCAATAATATTATCAGTATCTTCATTGCTTAATTCCGCTAAGCTAGCCTTTGTTATATCCACCGCTGGTTTTAACTCATTCACCATTAACATTTGTTTTTCAAAAACCAATGATAATGGTGATAACTTTTCTAAGATGTCCAAATAACTACAAACCATACATAATAGTCTGTAGTCATGCAACCGTTTGGACAATACAAAAAGTTTAGCACGCATATCTGCTTTAGTGTAGCGATCAGCAAGAGCATTATCGAAACCCACAATAAGCGAAGGCCAATTATGTAAAATTTTTGTAAAGCCGCGTCTCCTGTGACTTATAAAGCGCGTTCCAAATATTTTAGGCAAGGTGTAATATGTAATGTTCAAAGTCTCAGCAGCTTTTTTAACTGCGCATTTTAGTTTTCCAGAATTGCGAAATAAATTAAATATGGAAATGTAAAAACGTTCACACTCTTTATACTGGGAAATATCGTTCACAGCATCTTTTATTGCTAATTCTAAACGATGGTTTACGCAGTGAATTTTTATCACAATCTATCTTTTTTTAATTGTGTTAACACGCCATTATAAATTCAAAAATATACGCAAGCTCCGTCGGCCGTAGCGCTTACAAGTTTGTATTTGTAAGCTGACGCAGTTAAAGGAACACTACCGGTTTCAATAAAAATGCTATTAATAGCCTTTTTAATAGTATTGGCACTCATACCACCCAAACTGTTTATATCAAGTAAAGAAACTACAAAACAGGCAGGGGTCCCCTCGCGTTCAACGGGCACAATAATCAACTCTTTTCCATCCTTTGTTCTTCTAGCCTGAGAACCATCGGAAAGAATGAGAGAAAGTTTGTTTCATTGAAAATTTTAGCAACTTTTTCTGTTATGGCACTGGCATGCATGAGATATATTCACGTGCTAAAAATGAAATTAAAAAATAATTAAAAAAAAGTAATAATAATATAACTAATATTTTTCAAATTAAAAAATCAAATGGATAAATCAAAAAGATAAGACCATTCGGATGTAAAATCTTGAAAAAAAAATTAAACTTTCATTATAATAGTAACGTAACTTTAATTTGATTTTTTCATTTGAATTGTTTTATCAAATTACGATAAAGAAACTGAACCTAAAAATCAATAACCTGCTTTATTGTTGTCTTTTCCTTCTAAAAGGAGTACACCATTAAGTCTTTGGCATTTGATCAGTGTCTTGAAATGGCTCTGTGGCATGCTCGGTTTTAGAGCCATTTTATAGGCTATTCTAATCATCTTTAAAAACGCTCCGCGGTTGTCTTGTGTAATAGGTAACAAGTTTTCCATATCGAGGTTAGCAACACAACTACTTCCAGGATCTTCTGAGTTACCATTATCAATCAGCACCGCTAATCTTTGGCTTTGCCCTCTAAGATGGCAATCAACCTTTATTATTATCAAAGAAAAATCACAGTTCAAATTAAGCAATTCTCTAAAAAATGTATTCACTTAGTAATATAGTGAATTATAAGATAACTACAGTTATAAGTAGCAACCAGACAATCTCTAATGGACTTATTATAAAAGGACAAAAATAGACTTCGACAAAGCACTAATTGCAACAATTTTAATTACAACTATCAAAAATGAATTGTCTATAAAAAATGTTTGTCTTTCTAGACAATCATTTTAAAAACGGACACTAAATGAACAATCTCGATTTTTTAATGAGGTATAGAAGATCTATTTAATATATAATTTGGACTTATAACGAGTAATTAAATTTTCACTGCAGCATCGTTTCAAAAACTGAAAACGAGCACAAAGTTAAAAATATAATTTTTCTAACAGAAGTTCATTTTTTAATTTTTTGTCCAGCGTGTGCTGTTGATTAAAAAGTTAATGTCTATTTAAAAACCTCAAAATGGACTATTTTGTGCTCAATTGAAGTTCATCAATTACTCAGTTCAGCTGTTTTTCAATTCTCAGTGAATGTGCGTGAAAATTTATTTTTAAAATGCCCTCTCCAGTTTGGGATTACTTCAAAAAAGTTGAAGGTAAGTTTATCATTTAAAAAATTTTCCTTAGTCACTAAAATCTTTATCACCTTCAATAAAATTATTTTAAAAATATGTGATAAAGGAGTTATCCTTTACAAAATGTGGATTAGTAAGTAGAAGATTCCGATAGGTGTTAAAATTTATTTAGGTTTGTGAATAAAACAATAGTGAAAAGAAAAATGTTTTTTACTTTCATTTTATTGATGAATATGTACGCAAGTTTTAAACAATAATTAATCATGGGCAATGATCGTCATTTGGAGTTTTGATGTCATTTCAATATTTTTTTAATATTATAAATTTACTACATAACAATCTTCAAATAATACGGTAATGAAAGATTTCTGGTTTTATGAAATTAAGTAAATTTAGACAAAATCATAGACACCAAATAGACAAAAATCATGCTTTGTAGACTTATGAAGTGAAAATTATTTTTTAACTGAGCAATCTTAGGACACCATCAAAAATTTGATAGACACAACAAGGACAAAAAATTAAACATTTGTTGTGTCCATTACAACATACAGAATTGTCTATGTCTGTGTTGTAAGTCTATACATAGACTAGTCTGGTTACTAGTTATAAGTTACATAATGGTAGAAAAATTATGTTTAAATTGATTCCTGGAGTCATAAATTAAAAACAAGCTAATTATTTTAATGTTACCTGATACTTTGCTACCACACAAGTTCCCTCCGTAAACGCTGTCAAAGAATTATTTGATACTCCTTTAACTAAAGCATCCGTTAAAATTTCAGTTTTGTTCCTAGCACAAATCTTACACCATATTTTGACAACTAAGCCATTTTCTTCCGTGTAATCAATAACTGATTTTTTCCCCCACAAAAGAAAAGTTTTTAAGTTCTTAGATATTGGTTTACTATCTTTAAATTTTTTTGCTTCAGATGTCATTTTTACAAATTTGTTATACTTAAACTTAAATTTACTTATTTCTGTTTTAAATACTTATTAAAATAAAAAAATAAAAAAAGCCCACTCACTATTCATAATCAGTGGTAAAGCTGTTCCGCTTCCTTCTCGTGATTTATTTTTACCTTTTGAGTTTAATCATAAAAAAATGCTTTCATATAGTTTGACGTATTTAAAATTTGATTTTGGTTAGTAAAATAAAAAATAAAAATAAATTTCATTTGGAATGTAATTTGTTTGGATACTGATCATTATAGACCGCTAATTCAGGGGTCTAGCACATTGCGGAATTGTTTTTAACATTTTTAAAGATACTGCTAAAAACAACGTTCTAACATTGTCATAGTAACTGAATGATTTAATTGTTTCTTTTGTTCGTCCTACTACAAAGAAATGCATGTAATTTGTAAAAACAAAACTCAGCCCAACTACGCAAAGTGCGAAATGGTTAAAAAAGACTTTTTTATTTATTAAATTAATCAACAAACGTTTGTTTATTAGAATCTTGTTGAAATAAATCAGAAGTACTCGAATAAAAGAAATTATACTAAACTCTTTGATAAATCGAATAACAATTGTTTCTTTATTAAACAATTAATAATAGTAAGTTTTTACTTTATATAAAAGAGTGTCGCTTAATTATAAAAGACGAAGTTTATTAATTATTCTAAACTTATTTTATAACAATTTAATCAGGCAGCTTTTCATTTTTGTAATTGTCTCTCATCGGTCTAGTTGAACTTTTTTGCGCTCGATTATTTTTTGAAATGTTCTCAAAACATCTGTGGTCAAGATCAGAGTGCGATCGTACGCCTTTCCCGACCAAGCCTTATTAAATATACGCAGAAAAAGCAATCATAGAATAGGAAAAAAGGGGTTGAGCAGGAAGTTAGTATTCATGGTGGTTTTAAAAATGCGCAAAACTCTCGCACTTTTGATATTTTGTATGAACTTTCAAAACTTACAACCTATAGACATGGAATCAGCGGAATGGAAAAGCTGATGAATGGAAGGCATTTTTGCGTAAAAGGTTTTCCAAAAATTTTATGGTTTCATTTCTGCATCATCACTTTAACATTATATTTGTACTTGGTGGAGCAGCGTATTTTCATAAACATCACCTTAAAGAATTTGTTTTCAATCTTGATGGTTATAATTTCCTTTATGAGTCAATTAGGCAATAATTAATAAACTAATATTAGGCCTTCTTTTTCGTGTTATTGAAGAGGAGGGTCATATATTTTCTTTGAATACCGTTTGGTCACAAATGTTCAATTATTTTGTTTGTTGTTCTTCTGATGCATCTAAAATGTTAGGTGGTTCTACATTTTTCGATGTCAAATATCTCACCAAGGATGAAGTGTTTTATCATTTATTTTCCAACTGTAATGACCCACTTTTGGATGCCTTAACACAAGAATGTCTTGAAGTTATATGTTGCACATGTTCTGTTATGATTCAGAGTCAGTTAAGAGACCAGTTGCCTCGAGGAAAATATCACAATCCTGGTGATGATGTGCTTGAGGAAACTCAAAACTGTCCGCGTATTAATGTTGAGTCTGAATGTGATTTTGCTTTCTATGACCGCAGGTTAAAAATGAAACCTAACATGACAACAGTAGCTGCATCTGGTGTCATCATGTTTAACAACAAAAAAACAGCTGTTTGGTTAGATAGAAAATTACAGGAAGACATTGAAAGGCTAGTTTTACCAGCAAGGCGAAATAGAAAAGGGTATATCAGAAAGTACAGAGAAAAAAAAGCAAATAAATTGCAGTACAAAATTGATGAGATAGACAAGCGCAGCTTAGAAAAAGAAATAAAGGAACAAAAGAAAAGCGAAGAGAAAGAGTTTTTGACAACAGAAATCGGAAAGGATGAAGGTTTAATTTTGTGTAAGGAGGATTTAGAAAAAATTTTAGGTACAGAAAATGAAATAGTAAAGAAGTCGCAAAGACAAATAAAATTTAGAAAAAAAGTACTAAAGCAAAATTTCCAGAAAATTGGTTGCAATTAGGAGAAACGGAAAAATGGGAAAATTACAAAAAGTTTGGTATTGAGGCATTAAGCCGTAAGTCGCTATATGTTTCATTGTGTTTATGTACCTGTCAGTCATTATGTGTATATTTGTGTTCTGTTGGACAGTGTGTTTTGTGATTGTGATGTTATTGTTGTGATGTTTTGTGTAGATAGACAACTTTCGCTTACCTTCTCGCTGGTGTCTATTGTTAAAATGATTATTAGATTGTTTCGTAACTGAAACTTGCTACTTCTAATCATTCACTAAAAGTCAAGAAATAAGTTTGAGAATAAAATAATTTTTTTATGTTATTTTAATTTTTAAGCGTTGTCAATAGTTCACATAAACAATCTCAAAGAGTAAGTTTCTTATTTTATACTTATTATACTAACAACCTGCATATATAAGATATATATATATATATATATATATATATATATATATATATATATATATATATATATATATATATATATATATATTTATATATATATATATATATATATATATATACCTTTTTAAAATTTAATTCTTTATAAAATTTTTGTAAACTAATTAAAAAATATTTTAAACATATGATGTTTTATCTTTGTTTCAATGATAATTTTTTTACATTTTTAGGTAGAGTAACTGCTCTTATACCTGCCTATTGCTGTTGTAAGTACTCCAAAAAGTTAAAGTACTTCGGAAAGTTCATTAGCTGTTTGTTATTTTCATTGAAAATTAAATTTTTACTTTATTGAAGAATCTTCTGTCATGAAATAGGTCATTCTGTAAAATTCCAACAGATTTCAATACCTTTACACAGTAATTTACTGACCTGTCTGTAAATTATTTAATAATTTCAAAATGCGTACTATTTGGATTCCATGATTTGTTTATGCATATTTGTATGGTGTTATTAAAATATAACCCCAAATTTTATTTTCCAAAACTAAGTTAATAAGTGAAAACCATCAGTCTGTAAAATAGATAATTGTGGATAATCTCGTCAGATTAAAAAAAAAATTGGATCATTATAAAAAATTTGTAGTCAAATTTAATAACGGTTCAAAAATATTAAATATATTCAAAATCGATATGCCCAATTGGTTTGTACAGCCTATTTGCTGTAATTTACTGACCGTTCTGTAAATTATACAATAATTTCAAAATGATGTACTATTTGGATTCCATGATTCCTTTATGCATATCGGTATAGTGTAATTATAATTAACCCCAAATTTTATTTTCCGAAACTAAGTAAATAAGTGAAAACCATCAGTCTGTAAAATTATTTCTGATGAGGATTCTGGGTAATCTCGTCAGATTAAAAAAAAAAAGATCATTATGAAAAATTTGTAGTCAAATTTAATAACGGTTTAAAAATATTAAATACATTCAAAGTCGATATGCCAAATTGTTATGAGCAGCCTTTTTGTAGTAATTTACTGACCGTTCTGTAAATTATACAATAATTTCAAAATGATGTACTATTTGAATTCCATGATTCCTTTATGCATATTTGTATGGTGTAATTATAATATAACCCCAAATTTTATTTTCAAAAACTAAGTAAATAAGTGAAAAACCTCAGTCCGCAAAATAGATGATTCTGGTAAATCTCGTCCGATAAATAAATAAATTTTGGGGTATTTTATTTTCTTATATTTGTTGGATCACTATGGAAAATTTAAAGTCAGATGTAATAATGGTTCAAAAAATTCAATAACTTTGGATCCGCTTAACTTCAAAGGCTGAATGACCCCTTATTTTTTAAGTCAAGTCAAGCTCTATACAATGATGTAAATTGTATATGCTTATTTGAATTATATAAAAATCGTCTAGAATGGCTAACATTGTAGAATACAAGCATAATTTCTTTAAATGTGTTTAAAGTAAAGTCTAACTTTACTCAAGGCATAGTAATTGATTTCTACTAGTATAATCTGATAACTATGCTATATACTACATTATGCTATTTTAGTATACAAATATATATTTACAAAATACAAATACTATAAAAGTATACTGAAATATTGCTGCCTAACCTTTTCCATGGTTCACTTGTATGACATAAACTTCGCCTGCCTTAGGATTATCGAGAGTAGTCGGTCTATCTTCATTATTGCTCTTGGCGATAAGATTGCCAATAAAATCTATCTTAAGATGATTTAAACAACTTGTCAAAACTGGAATAGTCATTTCTTTTAAAAAAAAATTTAACAATATGTTTGCTAAGGTTGAATTCGTTTGCAGTAATCTAAGTATTAAAAGTGCCGTGTTACTTGAATGATCCGCCCCGCCCCGCCGATTGTACCTACTCTTTATAAAATCAGCTCATACCAAGTTTTAATGTTCATGTATAAAATAAAGATATCATCTAAAACATTTCAGTCTTGTTTTGAAAGATTAGTGCATAAATACCCGACAAAATTTTTAGATAATAACTACATCGTCCCTAAATATAATTCAAAACAAATTACATATTCAATTCAATATCGTGGACCTTATTTGTGGAAAAAGTTTCCTAATATTGCAAGTACGAAAAAAATTAGTATACAATAGTTTAAAAATAAATCGAAGCAGGTGTTATCACTTATGGATTTTAACATATCCGATTTTAAATGCTTCTTTTAAACTAAAATTCAATTGTATAAAACAGAATTTATAAACTTTTTTTTCCATCAATTCAGTTGCGGTGTTTCCTCTAATATTTAAAGTTATTGTCGAAATCTAATTTGATTTCTTGAATATATATATATTTTTAACTATTAATGAATTGTTATTTATTTTAATTTTATTCAAATTGGTTTTAAAATATACACAAATATAACAGTTTTTGTAAATTAAGCACTCTTTCATTTTTAATTTTTCGTTCTTTATTTAAATATTGTTTAATTACAAATTGTTATATATTTCATTTTCATATTTTTCAATAAGTAATAAGTATTTTTATTGAAAAATATGAAAATGAATTATATAACAATTTGTAACAAAGCAATATTTAAATAAAGAACGAAGTGTGGCTTTTGTAAATACGTGCTCTTTAATTAATTAATTTATTTTTTGTATTTCTTTTTCACTTTTCTTTCGGTTTTTCTTGTTTACGTGATTATTACTCATAACATGAATATTTTTCTTAAAGTATTTCTTAAACTAATTGTTATTTATTTTTACATTTAAAATTTTCAATAAATAATTTGTAAAGTATAAATACGGTACGTTGTAATTGTAAATACGTACGATAGGGGCTCGGTGATGAGACAAAACTATGTTTTCTGCTTGCCTTATTTATAAACTTTTAAATTGTAAAAGTTATTAAACGGCGAAATAAACAAACAAAACAAAAAAAGAAGGTGAAAACAAAAGAAAATCTTGTTTTCGTTATATCATTTTAACGGAGCAAAATTTTTTAAATCTAAAATTATTTTCGGAAATAGCAGAAGATTTCGAATACAAAGACAACCCTTCATTTTTTAAATGCCTTCTTAAACTTTTCAGGTTCATTACCTGAAAAAACCCTGATTTTAAGGGCTTGTTGGAACTTAAATATCTTATAAAACCTATTATTTAAATAAATTTATTTTGATACTTTATAATTTTCAAATAAAAAAAAATTAAAAATTTTTAAATTATCTTTATTTTTAGTGAGGATATTTCAAAATATTCCCGATAAGTGTCCGCTTTGCATATTTTGAAACCCTAAACAGGCTCAGAATAGGCAGCGTTATGCGCAACCTGATTGGTTGATTTTGAAAAAGAGGCATGTCAGCGTTTGTTAAAATCAAAACACGTTAAAAAGCGTGTTAATTAATAGAAACGAAAAAATAATCGCACAGAAGAATGAAGCAATAATAACGAAAAAATTATGATTTTTTTAAATCAAATTTTGTACGTTATAGTTCTTATAATTTTACAAAATTTCACAAATAAAAACATCCGTGATTTTCTAAAAATTGAATATTTTAAAAAAACAGTTTGTTTTCCTAACGGTTTTGATAACTCTAAGGCTTCTAAAAAATCATTGTAACAAACTATAAAACAGATACTTAACAGATAAAAGAAACTTGACTATGCTGCGATTTTCATACGAAAGATTTTTCAAAGGAGTTTTACAATTTACGAAGTAATATAAATAGAATATTAATGACTTGGCATGATTTTTTTTCACATTAAGTTCCCATTAATCCTATTATTTTGCTAGAATATAAAAATAAAATTTTATTACTTTAATCAAACAAATCAACGTTCAACTCATTATGATCAACAAGTATAAATAAAGTATTTCACCAGTAGTCTGGTACAAGTGAATATAAACTTTGTATATGAGTAAGCTTCAAAGTAATTCTATTTTAAGAGAAACACATATATCATGGCGTACTTTATAACAGGCCTATTCACCGTGCGGATGACGTCATAAACTGGAGGCGAGTTTTTTTAAACAGAAAAAACACAACTAACGTGAATTCAACTTGAAATTATATTTCCAATCCAAAAAATACTAAATAAAAAAATACTAAATAATTTTTTTTACAAATATAATAAATTTATACATAAATTCAGTATTTATGTTGGTTTTTTTTTTAAACTCAGTGTTAAATAACAATGCTATTTAACACTGAGTTTCAAAATTTTTTGTTTTGGTTCTTTTTCTGATCTTGGTGAGTACAAACTACAATAGTTTTTAAAAAATATGTTCGAAAGTATAACACCATGTTTTCTATTCATATTCAGTTGATATGATTCTGAAATAAGCATCATTAGATTGCACAAAGAAGAAATGCATGTATTATCAGCCACTTCACGAAACATTATATAGCAATATATAACCCATTGACATACACAATCACCAGGTACAGTTAATCCTCCACGATTGATTTCGTCTGTAAAATATCGGAATTTCTCATAATAAAAGCATGAGTCATCTGAATCTTCATCATTTCGGACAACATACCCAGCTATATAAATCAGACTCATTTTAACATCTATAGATACTATATTTTCTAATTCTGGTAAGTTATCAAATATCAAACATTTCTCTTCGTTCATGTAAAAACCACATCTTTCACAAGAATGTCCTGATGTAGTAAAATCAAGACAATCACCATTATTGTCTAATTGCAAAAGTAGTTTTGTCTTTAAAATACCAACTTTCTCTAATACTTGTTGTACAGTAATAAAATATGTACCACCTGATCCTTGTCTGAGTTTCCCAAACTGTTTTTCTAAAGGATCAGTGGTAAATGTTCCAAGCAAAACATATTTATGATTTGTAGACAAGAGAAACTTTGACAACTCAACAAGACCATTGCATGTGTGATAGAGACTTTTAGAAGTATCTTTTGTGAAACTTTTACAACAAACTTTTTGAGAAGAACACATTTGTTTAGCTAAGTTTCCGAATTCTAACAACTTTTGAAGATTAAAATCACCAGGAGAAAATATTGCAGCTTTGTTTGGATCACGCATACGTATATCTGCATAAGGGCTATGAACATTTACAATTCTCCAAAATTCAATTATTATTGAAAGAAACAAAATAGTATCATCAACATTTTCCAAGTCTGGATGACATTTTAAGGCACAGACTGTTTCTTCACAAAATACTTTCAGACAAGTTGAAACTTTTTGTCTTTCAATTGGTTTGGGGAATACAGCAACATCAGTAAGTTTAGACATTTTAATCATTTGCTTTGATTCTAATTTATGCAATGCTACAATGTGAGACCACTTAGCAACTTTTTTTTCCTTATTAACATAAAACTCAAGTTCCTGAGTCTTTTCAGTTATCCAATTATTGCGAATATTTTTTAAAAGGTGCACAAAATCATATAAAAGATAAATATTATCTTTTGTTCGCCAAGGTACGCCGCCTGTGTCAAATTTCTTAAAAAAGGCCTGATTTACCCTGTTACCATCACAAACTATACATACAACATTACCACCTGCTGCTTTGATGGCCGATAAAAGAAAGTTAGTTTGTTCAAAAAGAAAATTTGAATCGGTTTCACGTACTGGAAGCATTTTACATAGAAATTTGGGTCCACCAAACAAAGTAACCACCATAAAAATCAAAACAGTATTAGCAAGAACATTTGGATTGTTAACTGCTTTTCCAAACACTGTTCCCCCATGGTACTGCAACATAGTTTTAACATAAACTTCATCTAATAGAAGAATACAATTTTTATGTCTAACGTCAGATAAGTTTGAAAACACTTTTTGTAGAAATATATCTTTATGAACAGATTTTACTTTCGATGTTAGTCTTGTTAATGTTGTAATGCTAGGAAGTTGAAAATCTTCTCTGAGACGATTATATGTAGTACGTGACATTGAAAAATATTCAAATGCTCTTATTGTTTCAACAGAATATTTTTTATCTGTGACAAGTTTATCACCCATCGAAAATAGTTGCTGTTCAATAATATTTTTTTTACTGTTTATCTCATAAGCATTTAAAAATCGAACTGCTTCTACAATATGTGACCATCTATTTAATATGGTAACTCTGTTCTGCGATAGTGTTTTTATTACACATTTGACTCCACAGTGAAATGCTTCGTACTGAAAATTATTATTTATTTTCAGAACAAATAATGGCACACCGGTGTTATGAAAGAACTCTAATGATTGAATAAATACTTGATTGTCTGTTTTAGTGTTAAATAATAGATCAATCCCATTAAAGTTGTAACTTTCTATGTTCGTTTTCAGATCATTAAATGATTTTATAACGTCTTTTATATTGAAAGCTGATAATTCGTCAGGTTGAACATTTCTAGATTCAGCACGTGATCTTAAAGTAGTTCTAGGACAACCAGATGGTGAAGGTATTACACTTGGTTTCACACACGTAAATACAGATGGAGGATCACGAGGTCTTTCTTTTCCATAGTCTTTTGTTAAAACGTATCCAACAGGCCAGTGCCTTTCACAAACTACGGTGTCTTTTTTATCTGGTATATTTTCTCTTGGTATAACTGCCAACCACCTTTTTCTTTCTTCTGGTATTCGAGGAAGACGAAAAGTTTTTTCTTTGGAACTTTGATCATAATTTCCATTACAATTAGTGACACAGCATTTACGACCCATGTTTAATACAAATTTAAATTTTTAACTAAATAAATAAATAGCAAGAGCTTCGACGCTTAACAGAAAATATGGTTTCACAAATGTTCGCCTCCAATTTATGACGTCATCCGCACGATGAATAGGCCTGTTATAAAGTACGCCATGACATATATAGATCTTTTCAAGTTTACTTTCACACATCTTTTTTTGTCTATTTCTTTAAATTAACAACAGATAAAAACTCTATTACCATATAAATTTCATTGAAATTTTGAGATTTTACGAGTGAAAATTATCTTGATCAAACAGATTTCGATACCTTTCAAATGCTCAGAAGAGTACTAAATTAAAATTTCTGTGTTGACATTAACACAAGATTGTATTGATAAACTTAGTTTATCAATATTCTGAAATATATTTCGTAAATCCATAGTCATAAGAATATATTTCTTTTTTGCTGCTCTGCTTGTTTTGAATTTAATTAAACTTTTCAACAAAAGCGCACTTGCCTCTTTTTCAAAATCAGCGAATCAGATTACTAATATTTCGGCCTATTTTGAACCTGAAAAAGACTTTCAAAATATGCGTCCGGTTTTTGCGGTTTAATGTAGTTTTACTAAATAGTATTTAATTAATTTTATTTTAAATCTTGTACAATAACTATTAAAAAGTTTCTAATTTTAAAAAATTACTTGAAAAATATAAAAAAGAGATAGTGTCACCTTAGCCAAATGGTTCTATAAACTAAAAAATAAATAACCAAAAAGATAAAAAATCGTATATATCTTGTTATAACTTTTAAAGTAAATACGATATACAAAATTGTCACATAATCTAGCTACATCATTTAAACTAAAATAGCAAACAATATTGTTCTAATATATAATAAATATAATTTAATTGTAGAGAATTTTTTTTACAATAAAAATTGAATTGAAGAAAATAAGCTATCAAGTTAATATAACGAAATAATATGCTAATGTCAATTTTCTACATATAAAAAGTTCTAATAAAATTTTTTATGAACTTTGTCTTGTTGATTTTTATATAACGCATAACCTACAATAATAACTATTTGCGTACATAGAAAAAAAGTAAAATAGCTAGATGAAACGCAACTTGGACAAGACTTTTTGTTATCTTGATTCTAAAAAGTAAATAAATATATATATATATATATAATATGTATATATATATATATATATATATATATATATATATATATATATATATATATATATATATATATATATATATATATATATATATATATATATATATATATATATACACACACACACACACACACACACACATACACTCAAGTGTGTATATATATGAATAAAGAAAATACATTTATCTTAACATGTATAATATTGTATAATTAAAAGAGTGCTCAATAGATAAACTAGAGCTATATAGCATATATGTTATTGTTACCTGCAGAACCAGGAATAAGCTAAATGCTTATGTTTACAATATAATATAATTTAATTTGCAACTCTGAGTTTCATGTGTTACCACAATCTTCAGGCAAGTAGTAAAATTTATATCGTAGCGAAATTAAATTTTACTATTTGCCTAAAGATTGTGGTAAGTATCCAGTAGCATCCAGAAATATCCAGAAACATTCAGAAGCATCCAGACGCATCCGAAGCTTCCAAAAGCATCGAAAAAAGCATCTAGAATCTTCCAGAACAAGTTCACATAGGTTCATTTTACTATATGAGAGACATGTAAATCGACATGTAATTCAGTCAGCATATGAAAGTTAATCAGTCAGTATTATCAAGACAGTTTATCGAAGTGAGTTTTATCAAAGTGTTTTATCGAAGAACATCAATACAAGAAGTGAAATACAACAAGTGTTTCATTACATCAATACAGTCCACATCCAACCAAGACGTTGTGTTCCACAGAGCATTATTGTATCATCACAAGGTAAATGTAGCACGGTAAGCCTTGAGATACGTGATTATTTATTTTTATTATTTTTATGACTTCAAGTGCAAAAATGGCTCCCGACAGTCTTGGATTGGAACTAAGAAAGAAAATTATTGTCGATTACGTAAGTGGAATGTCACAAAAAAGTATTTGTGATAAATATCGCGTGAAAAAATGGACCGTATCAAGACTATGTTCCAAATATCGTTTTACGGGGAAGTTGGCAGCAGATATTAAAGGTGGAAGACCGCGTTCCACCACTTCTAGAGAGGATTCTATGATCGTCAGATCCGTCAAGAAGGATCCATGGATATCATCAGTCGAAATACAAAAGCAATTAGCGCTGCCTGTATCGGACCGAACAATCAGACGACGTGCTGTTGAAGCCATATTGTTTTCTCGACGCTCTGCAAAGAAACCGCTGATTTCACTAAAAAGCCAGAAGAAAAGACTCCTGTTTGCTACATCTCATATTGACTGGAGTCTGCAGAAATGGCGAACTGTCCTGTTCAGTGATGAATCGAAGTTCAACATCATTGGGAGCGATGGCATTTGCCGTGTACGTCGACCGGCCAGAAAACGCCTCAATTTACGTTACTGCCATAAGACCGTGAAGCATGGTGGAGGCAATGTAATGGTCTAGGGGTGTTTTTCTGCTAACGGTCTAGGTCCAATACATCGAAACGATGGAATAATGGCCCGTTTTATGTATAAAAATATTCTGAAAGATGTTATGCTACCTCATGCTGAATGGAATATGCCAATAAAATGGGTTTTTCAGCAAGACAACGATCCGAAACACACTGCAAAAGTAGTCAAGCAGCGGTTTCAAGACAACCACCTATCGGTGATGGATTGGCCGCCTCAATCTCCGGATCTTAACCCTATCGAGAACCTGTGGGAGATCGTCAACTGCAGAATTAATCGTGAAGATGTTCGTAATAAGGATCAACTGTTTGAACAAATCCAAAAGTCCTGGGCAGCGATACCACAAAGTTTCATCGATCACCTGATCGAATCTATGCCTCGAAGATGCAAGGCTGTAATCGACAACAAAGGATTTGCCACGAAATATTGATAGCGAAATACAGCTTGGTCAACATTTTGTCGAGTTGCACTTGTTTTGTCCAGAAGGAAATCAACTTTTTTTAATACTTATGATTAATTTATTAATTTTCGTGTACAAATAATGAACTTTGTGATGAATAAAACTTGAAGAACTTTGTCTCTAAACAGTTACATAGATATTTCTCTCAATTGAAAAAATGCAGCACTTTTATATAAAGAAACTAAATTAGCATTATTTGGTTGCACTCGTTTTGTCCGATACTGTATATATATATATATATATATATATATATATATATATATATATATATATATATATATATACATACACATGTATATATATATATATATATATATATATATATATATATATATATATATATATATATGTATATATATATATATATATATACACACACACATGTATATATATATATATATATATATACATACACATGTATATATATATATATATATATATATATATATATATATATATATATATATATACACACACATGTATATATATATATATATATATATATATATATATATATATATATATATATATATATATATATATATATATATATATATATATATATATATATATATATATATATATATATATACACACACACACACACACACACAAATATGCATACATACATCATACATACACATGTATAAACTGTGGCAAGTCCTAAAATTTATCTAAGTAATAATATAAGTTATTTCCGGAAGAACTCTAAATAGAACAAGAAGTTGAAAGTTCATATATTTTATAAAAAAGAATATTTTTATGAAAAAGATCAGAGCAAAGTTCTTTGTATCAGACATAAAAACGTGGCTGGTAGACTAAATATAAGGGGTGTATAATGAATCTTAGGTTTAAATGTTAGTATATAGTATTTACGCAAAGTTATCCAAGACAACTATTAATAAATACACATACTTTATGAGTTATGTTTACTTAATCTAATCTCTAAGTCTCAATATCATGTATAACCTAGAAAATTCTAGCGATGATCAAATTTATATTCTAAAAAAATACGTATATAAAAAAGTGAGTTAAAAGGTGCGAGATAAAAACAAAGATGAGGGAATAAATATAAAAATCAATAATAAATCAAAAGAACAATAAAACTGCAAACTTAATATACATACAAAAATGTGTGTTCTGTGAGGGTTCTATGTAGGAAAAAACTGTGCTAAGGGATGGACAAAAAAAAAAACCCCCTTCCACCTCATTAGATATATATTTTCAATGTATAAAATTGCATAAAATTGGTTCTGATGACTAGGTTTGTTACATTTAAATTTTCATTTAAAATTTTAATAAAGTTAAAAATTAAAGTACACAGAAATAGATTGAAAAGCAGCAAGAGAAATAACAGTGTGAAATAATAGGTATAAAGGATGGCTTAACGATAAAAAATTTAAGAAAAATGAACCAAAAATACTCCAACAACATTTAAAATGAACAGTGACATTCAAAATCATGCAGAATCCACAAAGATAAAAAAATTATAGAATGCAAATATAGTATTTTGCCAATCAGAAGACAACCAAAAGTGTTATTGTTGCTGTTAGAAAACCAATGCTGATGGCCAGGAAAAGCTCACAAGATTAAGGTCGAGTAAGGAGAGAAACTGGTGGTCTTTGTAAAAATGAAAGCAGATAGTTTTCAATTAGTAAAGTAATTTTGAAGTAATAAATAGAAAAAGCAAAGTTCTAGTTAAAAGATTTAAAAAGGTGTGAATGTTGGTATTCAAAACTTTAGATTTAAGGAGTAGGTGTGTATAAAATTTATAGAGGCCAAAACTAACCAACACATCTATATAGAGACACTATAAAACTGCTTGGTTTCACCAGTAAACATGCTGATTGATTAAAACAAATGGTGTTTTTTCAATTAATTAGTTTCAGCAGTAGACACGTTAATTGATTAAAACTAATGGTGTCAGTTTTAACTAGAAATGCTGCCTATCCAAAGAACTCATACATTCAATAAACAACTCATACATTCAAATGAATGAAATATACAAGGATGAAAAAAAGAGTAGATTTATTGTCCTAGCTAGCTTGATCATCAGATTTGTATCCAATCAAATTTATTTGGGGTTGGATTGACATTGTGATAGCCAAGGTCCGAATAAGATCCGGGCAATAATTAGATACCATTTGAAAAGTTCTGACCAAATTTGCAACAGTCGATGCAAATAACACACACACACACACACACACACACACACACACACACACACACACACACACACACACACACACACACACACACACACACACACACACATGCACCCACAAACACATACACACAGATTTATATACTTTATCTAACACAATTTTTTAAGAATAGAAAAAGTAGAACAACAAAATAAAACAATTTTACCTTTGATATTAAATGACCAACATTTTCTAATATTGTTCTTATATTTTGCTCTATCTGCTCCAGCTTTTTTACATCACTGTTGCTGATGCGAGATCTAAAAATATTAAAAAAAAAAAAAAAGACTTGCAAAGGTTATGTTAAATATACTATACGTAAATAGAAATTGATGAAATATTTAATCCTTACGCAATATCTTTTACATATCTATGAACATCATTTTGTAAACTGACAATGTTTCCAATATCCTGTCGCATACTATAATCCACACTTCCTCCACTATTTTGTTGCTTACTTACAGCACTATGCAAGTTATTGACTTCCTGGGTCAGCTCACCTGTCTTACCATGCAATGCACGCATAATTTTGTGCATTTCTTGTTGTGCTTCATACATTAAACGCACATCACGCTCATAAACTGTTTCATACTATTATAAAAATATTGAACAAATATATTAAATATATTAACCAAATATATTAAACATGTAAAGTATTAAAAAAATGTAAAACACAGGAACAAAGTATTATTGCATGATAATTTGAGTCAACTTATCTACAAACATTTTACACAAAAAAAAAGTATTTTAAAACCTTTTCTTCTGCTGGTTTTTTATCAGGATGATCTTTTTTAAACTCTTCCTTTTGAGTTTCAAGTTTTGAACTAAATTCACCATATTGTTCTTCATACTTTTTTCTATCAGCTTCATTAATACTCTTCTTTTTTTGCTAAACACAAAAGCAATACGATAAAAATTACCAAAGAATATTATAATCAATCATTGCAAAAAAAAAAAAAAAAAAAAAAACCAATGTTAACATACTTCCTCAGTAAGTGGGGGTGTAAGACTGTGGGTGAGAAACTTCAAAACGTCATGATCATCTAAAAATGAATGGTCTTAATACAACCCTATTACTAAACTATTATTATTAACTTACCTTTGCAGAAGTTTAGTATAGACTAAAACAGTAAATAAAATTATTTATAATATATATATATATATAAGCTTATATACATATAAATAAATGTATAATATATAAGCTTCCTTTCAATAAGGGTTTGTTAATAGATGACACTTTCCATGATGCTATCATTTCTTGTACCTAGGGCCGTATAGTTTGCTTGTACCTAGGACCATATGTGCATAAAGAATTTGCTTGATGAGGTAAATTGTTGAATTTTGATAAGTGCAGAATTTTTTTTTCTTGCAGTTATTGTTGGCACTTTTTTTCATCTTATGCATAGACTTATTTATCAATTTTGCTCTGAACTATTAGTCAATTTTGTTATTTAATTAAGTGTTGCAATTAAGTAACACTAGATAAACTTGTTTAAAACAATTTAAACAAAGATTTAACAAATTAAACAGATTAAAACAGATTAAAAAATTTTTATTCAAACTTTTATTTTTGTTTATGTTTGTTTATTTTTGTTGTCAATTTATATTGGAGTTAAACCTAATTTCCAGCGAGTGGCCCTAGATACAATAGCTAGTGGCCCTAAGTACAATTAAAAAAAAGCTTATTGAACCTTATGACACTAATTTTTAAACCCTTACCCATTCTATACCAATTAACACAAAAAAGTTAATTGATAAGCTTGATTTTATTCATAAATTTAGACGCACAATCAAAAAAGTCTTATACCTTGTTAATTGATAGTTAATTAGTAGTTTTTTTCCCATATTTCTCGTTAATCCTATTGATTTAGTCAAAAAACTTTATATAAATATGACTTACCTGGAAATAGTTAATCATTACTTAATAAATAAACAAAAGTTAAATTAGTTTTGCACTAAAAAGACGCAAAAAATGGGCTTAAGACATATCACTCAAGATGAAAGATGGCAAATTATTGCTCACATCAAAGAAGGAACCCAAAGTAATAAAGAAATTGCCAAGTTAATTGGAGTTTCTGAGAACTGCATTGGGACAACGAAGCAAAACAAGGCCAGGTAGACCCTTGTCAACCACCAGAAAGGATGATAGTGCCCTTTTTAGAGCTGTCCGAGCTAATCCAAGAATTAATTACAAAGAATTGACCACAGAATTCAATACAATGCGAAATACATCTATTTCTCAAAGCACAGTCCACCAGATACTTATCAAATACAAGATTGGAGTCTACTCTGCTTTAAAGAAACCACTCCTGCGTCCATATGATAAACAAAGTTATAAAATATGATAAACACATTGTTAAAAAGTTATAAAATATGATAAAAGTTATATAAAATATGACAAAGTTATAAAATATGATAAACACATTGTTCTATTGTCTAAGACCTTCTTTCACAACACCATTTTAGTCCATATGACTAAAATAGTGTCGTGAAAGACGGTACTGGACAATAGAACAATGGAAAAACTTTATGTGGAGTGATGAAAGTAACTTTGAGCTTATCAATCACAAATTTAACATAACAGTCAAAAGAATGGCTCATGAAAAGTATTACGCCAGGTACATTAGACTAACTGTACAAAGTGGAGGAGGCTCGATAGGAATCTGGTCATGCTTTATTTACAAAGGTGTTGGTATGTACCAAACATACACCAGAAGAATCAACTGCAGAATATATGTAGAAATACTGGAAAACAACCTAACTCCATTAATTGACCTGCTTATGCTCAATGATAAACCGTGGAAACTTCAACAAGATGGCGCTTCAACAAGATGGAATGACAGTGAATTGGCAAAGGTTCAAATTTCCACACTTGGCCAGCTGAAGGACGTCCTTAAGGAGACCTGGTAAAGGGTCCCAGAAGCGATGTGCAAAAATCTTGTTGAGTCTATGCCTAGAAGAGTTCTTAGTTGTATTAAAGTAAAAAGTGGATAGACAAAATATTGATTGGTTCATACGCCTCCTAATGTATCGTAAGAATAAGTTTACTGACAAAGTGAAAAAAGTTTTCACCTAACATTTCTAAACCCCCCACCCTCACTCTGCCCCTCTTATTATCTAAAATAATCAATTATTAAAAAATTTTCATGCTTTTTCATGCATCAATTATTAAAAAAAATTTTCATGCTGTCATAAAATATAAAAGAAATAATAATAATAATTTTAACTGCTGTCATGAATATTGACACCTACAGACTTAGTAAACTTACTAAACACCTACTAAACTTAAACATGAATACTTCAAGTAACTTGGGCATTAAAAAAGTTTTAAAGAAGTCAATTTGAAACAAACAAAAAAAATTTAAAAATAAACCTCTGTTCTAAACACATTATGAACATATAAAAGACATGTACTAATTGAACATTTTGTCAGTTTATTAATTCTTCCCCTATTGCATGTACACTCCCAGCATGTTCTCCCTATTTAAGTCAGTTAATGTATGTACACTATTCCTACTTAAACCAGTCAATGCATGCACATCAATTATCAATCAAAATTAAAATAACAAAGATATGAGACTTATTACAACATAAATTTTACTGTAGTAATATCTAGTTGAAAATGCCAATGAGGTAAAATGATAATTTCATGTAGGAAAATACTATAATTGATATTATTGTAATTATCAATATTATTATTAATAAAATTATCACTTTTTAAATTAATTTAAATAGTGTAATAATTATAAACATAAAAATTTTAAATAATTATTTTAAACTATTATTTTTATTATTTAATGTAATATACTTTTCATAATGTATATACAATTCATTAAATATTTAATTAGATCCAGTTTGTATCAATATCTATTTTTAAAAAAAATTTTAATTTACCTGCTAAACCACCAGTAGCTGCTGTAACACCAAAATAACCACTTTTTGGAAGTTTAACATTTTCTGCTCTCATGCAAAGCTCATAATCATCAGATTTTTCAGTCATGCCAGCATGATAAAATACCTTAAAAAATTATTTTTTTATTCTTTACCTATAAATTTTAAAACTTTGCATAAAAATAAAAGAAAGAAACTTACTGTGAGCACATTATTATAATATCGAATTTTCGCACGAACTGGATATGGTCGATTCCTGAAGTCTCGCATACAGCCTCCAAGTTGTTGTTTGTTTCCATCTCTTAAAATAATTTGCATAATAGTATATTATTAAAAAAGGGAGAAAGAAGGTAATTTGCATAGCAATGCTATATATAACATAATATTATGTATAACATTAAAAAAGAGAAGAAAGAAGATAAAGAAAAGAAAAAAGTCTTCAGGTTTTTGAAAAAAGTGTTGCTTTAATTTTTTTTTATGCTGTAATCATTTTCATTTAGTAATTCAAAAAATAAGTAACTTTTTGTTGCATGGAAACTTAAATACACTAAAGATTGTGCTGCTGTAACTGAATCATACATTATATTGAATAAAACAAGAAGTTTATTTAATTATTTTTTTCTAATTTAAGCCTTAAACTGAATTAGAAAACTAGTATTGAGTAAATAAAGCACAGAGCCACAAAGAAGCCACAAAAACTGAAAAAATTAAACAACAAATATAGATGTTCACAACTTGGCCTGACAACTCTAACCAACCCTCATAAACAATGTAATCTCATAATAAAGTATAAAATTGATACTAGCATCAACATAAACAAAAGGCACTTTTCCCTAGACACAATTCTACCAAGAGCTAACCACATGGAGAGACTTTACTAAGACTTCAAATCATTACACTTGGTCAACAACCGCATCTAAAACAAATCGTTATATTTTTTTAGACTAAATTAACTTTGTTCCTGTGAAGTGAATAAAAATGATTTGATTAATTGAAAGATTTGATTTTGTTTCAATGATCTTGCCACACCAAACTAAAATACTTAATTGTTAAGACCTTTTTAAATCTCTTTTTTTTTAAAAGTTATCATTTTTTAATAACAAAAGAAACAATACTAACAGACACATCCTTTTACTTACAAATAATATTTAAAATGAGGTTAACTTTTGCTTATTCTCTGCAGTTAAAACTATTTTATATGATTGTTTATATATGGACACAAAAAATTAGTGTTTTATAGTTTTGAAAAAATCATATATAATCAGGCTCGGAGCGTAGTGGCGTGCGATCGCTATTGCTATCGCTAAAAATGCAAATGATTTTTTCTTGTTGACAACTTGACCACGACAGTAGATGTTTTGATGATTTAAACATTTCAGAAATGTGCTGAAAAAAGAAACGCTAAGGTAAACTGTTTAGCTTAGCTTAGCGTTTAGTTTCTTTTTTTTAAGTTTGAAAACTATGAAAAAAATTGAAAAAGAAAACAATTCCTCACGAAAAAGAAAATATATAAGCTTTAAAATAAAACTCTTTTATTTTAAAATTAAAATAAAAATTATTAAAAATTATTTAAAAATAATAATTAAAATAAAACTCTTTTATTACTTTAAAATAAAACTAGAGGTGAAATTTACTTTTTGTTACATTTGTAATTACGGTTGAAATTAATTTTTTTTTCTTATTCTGATTTACTCCCAAAAAGGCTGTAAGCAACCACTTTAAGTTGGCAGTTACTAAAAAAAAAAAAAGAATATAGTTGAAGAGCAAGCAAATAGTTTACAGAAGACTCCAAAAGTTGTAGGTTGTATGAGTCAGGAAAACATGAAATTAGGAGAGAGTTCCAAAGAGTTGAAGTGCGGGGAAAAAACAAGATGAATAAAAGTTTTTTGAGCATACAAGGACAGATAAAAGAATGGACTATACTGAGTGACTAGCGTTATTGCTAGACTAGAGTCTAGCAATAATGAGTTTTAGTTGATGGAATAGAGATAACAGCTCCTTTGAGCAGCAACCATAAAAGTATTTGTAGAAAAAAGAAAAAGATTCAATTTTACCACGATGGGAGAGAGGCTGAAGCTTGGCAGATAAAACAGTTTCAACCACGTTTACCATGCGTTTTTGAACCTTGTCTGGAAGAGAAAGAACATCATTAGAAGAACCTGCCTGAATATAACTTGCTTCAATTTTATCAAAACATTTTTATTTGTAATAATTTAGTTGATAAAAATATTATAAAACACATATTGTCACTTTGAAAGTGAAAGTCAAAGATTTTATGTTTTTTAACTAATATTGTTGCTTATGGTTACATTATACTATATTGTTGTTAATTATAGTTTATTTAGGTAACCACAGTCGAGTGTACATATACGGACTGGCTTAAATAGGGATAGTTTATTTAGGTAGTCGCAGTCAAGTGTACATTAACTGACTGACTGAGGCGCAAACAATAAAAGTAAGTAAAGCAAAATTTTGCCATTTCAAAAACTTCAAGTAGATAAAATAAAATTATACAAATTTTACAAAATAAATTTGATATAATATATTCTTATATGGACAATTAATATATATTACGTTAAGATGTGAAAGAACGCTAACTTTTTAATATAAAAAACTAGACAAAGATTTATACTTACAATAGTTAAAAACAATTTATTACTTTAAAACTTATCGTTTGAAATGTTTTATTAAAGTTCTGTAAAATGCTTTTACAAATTACTTCTAATGATTGTTTAATAAATGAAAAAATTTTATTTAAATTATTGTTTATTTAAAAAGTGAAATTATATTATTGAAATTAAAAAAAAAAAATACTTTTACATTTTACATTTTTACATAATTTTTTTTCTTTTAAGTAAAAACGTAGTCTTTTTAAAGCAGTAATTTTTAATCATTTCATTAGTAAGTCAAGTTTAAAAAAAAAAAGAAGTTTTTAAACAAATTTTTGTAAAAATAGAAACCAAAAAAAAAATAAAGCAATCAAATCATTTTATTGCAAACTTATTCATAATTTAAAGTATTTAAAAAAAGTAATCTTATGAAAGATTTTTAGAAAGAAATGGAAAAATGGTTTTAAATATTTAAATTTATCATAAAAAATACATGCCTACTAAAAAAAATTTACATAATTTATTTACACAAAATGCGTTTATTTTAAACAATCATTGTAATCAATTTATTGTAATTTTAACATAATTCATTGTAATTTATTTATTTTATTTAAAGCCTTTTGTAAAATAAAAAGGTTAAAAAAGATCAACGGTTAATTGTTATTCATAATGTAATGATTTTTTTATTGAATTTAAATTTCCAGATATTCTCACATCTAAGGTGGCATTGTTTGCTGATGATACTACCATTTATTCTTGTCGTGATAAGAAACCAACACTCCCTGATTGCTTGGAGGGGGAACTTGAGGTTGAAAAAGATTTCACTTCTGCTATAGCATGGGGCTCACAGTAAACTTCAATACAGATAAAACTCAGTTTTTTTCAGCCAATTGTTATCGCAATAATTTAGATCTTCCTATATTTATGAACGGTGATGTACTTGATGAGTCATCTACTCTTTATCTTCTAGGATTCACTCTTACTTTCAATCTTTCTTGGAAACCATATATCAAATCAGTTGCAAAATTAGTACCTGCTAAGGTTGCATCTCTATCTTTATTTGCATCTCTTTATTCTCTTGCGGCCAACCTCCAACCATTATCACATCGTCGTAATGTTGCTTCTCTTTCACTTTTCTACAAATACTATAATGGGCACTGCTCTAAAGAGCTAGTGTCTCTTGTGCCATCTACTAAAATTCATTCTCGTGTTACTCGTCATTCAATTAAGTCTCATCCTTTTTCTGTGACTGTTCCTAAGTGCTCTAAAAACGCTTATTCGTCTAGTTTTTTTTCTCGAACATCAGCTCTTTGAAATTTGTTTCCTTCATCTTGATTTCCTGATTCGTATTATTTGCAATCCTTTAAGTCGTCTGTCAATCGCTACCTTGTTCTACAATCTCCATCTTTTCTCTTCGAGTAACTTCCAACTTTAATTAGTGGTTGCATGCAGCCTTGTTGGAAGCGAAGATGTTTAAAAAAAAAATAATTGTTAAAACAATAAAACAGCGGCGACCAATTTGTAAAGAAAAAAAATTATTAGAGTGGTCAGTTACAGAGTGATTGAATGCTATTCCTGTCTAAGGCTGTGTATAATGAAAAAGAAGGATTTTTTAATTAGAAGTAATTTTTTAAAGAAGTTGAGAATTAGAAAAGGTTTTTTAGGGTACAAAATTTTCTAGTTAATTATATCTTAAATATATAATATATATAAATATGCTAGTTTTATAAATGTTTTTAGTAAACACTTAAACACATTATTATTATATATTATTACACAATATTACTGATTGGTTAGCAACTATCAATTCAGTCACACGATCTGTTGTAATGCTTTTAATTAGTAATTTAAATGAAAATCAAAAATTTTAATTACTTTCTAATCAAACCATAGAAAATATAATTTAGTTTAAATGCTTAGACATTTATGATAAACACTGTAAACGCATTATAAAAATGAACCGTGTACATACGCTTTATAGAAATATACCTTAACAAAATACCTTAATAGCAGAATTACAAAATAAGTTAGCTACTCGGTGTAGTTAAGGCAACTTTAAAATACTATAGCGTCTGTATGATATTTTGTTGATTACGACATATTTCTGCTTAATGATCAGGTCTGTGAATTATAAAAAGACAAAAAAAATTAAAATAATAAATTTTGCAGTATCATAAAATATAAATGTTTGTAGCGAAAAAACCCAGACCGTAGATTCTTTTTTTTTTTTTTTTAAATCTTCTTAAACCCCAATCGCTTGTCCAAATTCAAATAAGATTTAAAATAAATACGTTTTTTAGGTAAAATAAACATCATAGTTTAAAAATATGGTCTGTTCTGATCGTTTATTGGCGCTTTTTCTTAATCATTAGGTCTTTTTTGGTCGGAATTCTAGTATTTTTTGTAAAAATTGATAGAAATATAGTATTTTGACAACTATATATAAAGCTAATATACGTCAGAACCGATTAGAACTAGGATCTATAGTAAATTAAGGCACTTTTTCAAAAGATTTTAACTAAATTCATGTTAACGCCGATGAGCGAAAGTGATCTAAAGACTCCAAAATGGTGTTCTTTAAATTCACTATTAGGGGTAGTAAAAAGGTTTAGGAAATTATATAAAAAACAGAAAAGTTTCTTCAAATATTAAAAAAACCTGAAGCGAAAAAAATTATAACATCTAAATTTTTTGTTTGTACATAATACGCTTATAAAATCATGCTAATTTAAAATAAAAGAATTCGATTAGTTTGTAAATCGCCTTAACTACACCGAGTGACTAGAGGGTCTTTTGTATTCAATAAATCTTGCATCAAATAACTCACTCAATTAGAAAACAATAAAACACTAGTCACTCTATCCTATGAGGAACAGGCTTTTAAAGACATAGACATTAGTTTGACATTAATTATAACACGTATAGCTTTATAGATATCCACAATTTTTTTTCTTTCAAATTTTGATTTTTACTCAAAATATTTTGCTGCAACCTGATGCCAACTAAAACCAGTGTAAGATTTTTTTTAAGGGTGGGATGAGACTTGATTTAGTTGTTGTGACTGTGGTGGATAAAATGTCTACTGCATATAAGGTAATCTTTTTATAGGAGTCGATGAAATACTACCCAATTAAAGTCAAAAAATTTTTTTTCTTGTTAAATCAATTTTTTGTTAAAATCATCAAGTATTCTTGGTTCAACAGTGCAATGCTATCAGCAAGAAAATAAATTTTTTCAAAAACTCAGAAAAATCTGCAAACTTTAGGCCATGAGACCTAAAGTTTGCAGATTTGTGATTTTCGAGCTTGATTTTTAAAATATTTACTTTTGTACTTATTTCCAAGAGCCTTTGTACCTATTTCCAATTAGTAATTACTATTATTACCTGCAAAGAATTTGAACTTAGTATTTGTTTATTTACTTATTAGTTACCAAAGATCATAAATCACAAATAAAAACAAAACAAACAAAATGGTGGAACCTTGACTGCAGACAGCAATGTTAAAACAAATAAAATAATGCAAAACATTTTTATTTACTTATAGTTACCAAAAATTAGATTATAGAACTAATGTAAACCAAGTTGTGGTTGGCAGAGAGCAATAATGGCTGAAACAAGATCAAAAACTTTCATTTATTAAATTGTGGAACCAGAACCACATTTTAGTGGCAGAGTTTTGCCCACAAGTTTGGAAGTTTCAAGTATATATTTTTTCTATCATAAAAAAAACAGTCAAACTCTAAAAGATGCCATAAAAACTGAAGTCCAGCAGTTGTGTGAGATCTGGACTAAAGCTAGAATTCCAACTGCTGAACATAGAAGTATTGATTGTAAAACTGAAGCTTTATTGGAAAGATAAAGAAATATTTCAAAGAATAAGAGTCGTGGTGGGTAGTACAGCAGGTAAAAGAAGAACTTTTGAACTCAGTAAATTGTCTTTTTGATATTGTTCACCACAATGCATTGAAACTAATAAAATAGAGGATCAAATATTTCTTGCAGACCAACGTTCAGAAAGAAAATATGCCATGGGAGGTGTAGATAAAATTTTGGCAAAAAAAGAAAGTAAAGAATAAAGAATGCAAAAGAAAGTTCAACATGGTATCGAAGAAGAGAGAAACCAAAATTTCAAAGAATGTCTGGAAACAGAAAAAGAATTATTGTCATCATCAGATAGTTCAAGCGAAGCAGATAATGCTATATCTAGTGATGAAGACTATATGGTTCAACAAAATAATAATTTTGTTCAGGAGCAATCTCCATCAACTATTTACTTTAGATATATTATTCCTTCAGCACTTGCATCTGCACTTGAACGTACAAATGTAAGTGACAGAAAAGCAGCATATCTTAACAGCAGCCATCCAAACGGTGACAGCCATCCAAGTGGTGACGATGATATATCAAAACTACCAATATCTCGTTGTGGCATTGAAAGAAGCCAAATGAAGCATTATGCTAACGTTAAGGCAGCCTTTAGTTCAGAGGGACTTTTGATTATTCATATTAATAGAAAACTTTTGTCAGCAATTTCAGGTGGGCCCAAAAAAGTTGATCGTCAAGCGATTCTAGTTTCAGGATTAGAAGCAGAAAATCTTTTGGTAATTACTAGAGTGGCACAAGGGACTGGTGAGCTTAAAGCAAATGCAATAATGGTTGCCATTTCTGATTGGAAATCGCAAAATCAAATAGTTGCTATTTCTTTCGACACTACAAGATCAAACACAGGTCGACTTAATGGTACTTGCACAATTTTAGAAAGAAAATTGAAAAAAATCTACTATGGTTGACATGTCGCAATCATATGCATGAAGTTCTATGTGGCGATGTCTTTAAAGCAGTTTTCAGTCCATCCTCTGGTCCAAATGTGTTGTTACTTTGTCAATTTCAGGAATATTGGCAAAACATAAACCAAGAAACATATACAGCTTGGACCGATCATCCTTTAAATGAAGAGCTTAAAGAACTGAAGAGAGAGAGTTAGTTGATTTTATTTTAGGAGTGTTGAATGGAAAGGAAGGAAATTTACCCAGAGAAGATTATCGTGAACTTTTGGAACTTACTTTGATCTTTCTTGGAGATATTCCACCCCGAAGCATATGGTTCCGATTGATCTGGTGCCTGTTATGACGAAAAAACTTATGGTAGCAAAATCGCAAGATCAGTTTGCAGACAATCAAGAACTCGATTGTCAATCAATCCGATACACTGGAACTGAAGATCTGAGTGCAAAACCTCTGAAGTATTTCATCGGACCATCTTCATGTTTCTTTTTTGATACCTTACAGTTAGACATGTCCTTTCTGAAGGAGGATGTTAAGAAGCGGTCAGATATTTCAAATTATCAGGTCACAAAGAAAACTGTTAGACACTAAAAATGAAAACTGAACAGTTTTAATGGAAAAGTATTAAAATGAAACTTGCATTTAACTTACTGTAAAGATATGAAACTTGTTGCTCTACTTTAAATGAAAGCAGAACAGTGAATGTTATCAATAGTTTACAATATTACTTTCATTTACAAATAATTCTTGCCTATATTTAGCCCTATTAGGAAAAATGACTAGGATATGTGAGAACTCAACTGAATGCCTGATTTTTCTATAAAAAAGTGACCGGCAAATCAAAACACTGACCACCAACATTAGCAAGCTTATTTTGTTCAGTCGTCCTTCTAGAAACCAACCATAAGCCTGAGTGTATACCCTTACATGTATATTTATATACTACAACAGATTTAGGCCACAATAGCACAATATATAAATATATTCTAATTCCTTAAACTAGTAAAATCCCAACTTTAATCTAGACACTTTTTTAGAGAATGACAACAATTTTCCTGAATTAAAGTATGACATTATCAGTGACATATCAAACACAGCTAAGCCTGCACATTTTGTGCAGATAAACAGCACATTATGCATGATAAACAGTTTGTTTGATAAACAACACTGTCTGATAATCAGTTTGTTTGTGTGAGCGTGTGTTTGCGTGTGTGTTTATATAATAGTATCAAAAAGCTTACTTGAAGTGATCATAGTTTACATCACCATCATTCACCATTGCCATCACATATGGATTGTTTTGCTATAAAATCAACAAATTTGGTTTTAATATTATATGTATGGTTTTTTGTAATCATTACATTTTAAATTTTTAACATCATTATAATTACCATATTAAATTATAATAAACTAATCTTAAATGGAATTAAAACATCTCATTACCATTACTATCACTAAATGTTATAAAAAATGTTACTGTAATGTAATATTGAGGAAGTTATTTATAAAGCATTACCAAAAAATTTATAATTTAACTTAAGATTTAATCAGTTTATTAATAATAAAATAAGTAATTTATAACAAATGGTAGAGGATTTGCAAGCAGGCAACTATCAAAGTCCCACTATGATAAATATCAGTTTATATTGCTTTTGAGCAGAAATTCTGGAAACATAGATCTAGTTTTATTTTTAAGTGTAACTGATATGAAAAATACATCAAATTCCAGTTTTATGATGAACTTCTATGGTGCTGAAGTAAAATTTTTGTTCATCAACAATTTGGAGGTCACCTGCAAACTTTAAGACATTTGGGAATTTCAATAATCCTATAGCTGCCTCGGATCTTTGGGTTCCTTGAATATGAGAGAAATTATATTGTACAATTTTTTTTTGTTTATATTCATATTGAAATTTGGTTATTACATTTACAGCAAAATCATAAACAACATTTAATAGTGCGAAAGATGAATTAGTATTTTTTTTTTTAATTTGATGCTTTTTTTAAAAAAAAAAAACACTATTGTATAAAATGATCTTAAAAAGTAAACTAATCCAAAATAAAATAAAATCTTAAAAATAGAATAGAAGAACTTACATCAGAAATATTACTCTCTCTTCCTAAATATGATATTGCAAGGTGTTAGACAGTCCAATGGCACCTTGTATACTGTGAAATTCTTAATTGGTTTAAAATTCCCAAAATTCAATGACCTTTTGTTTTTTAATGAAGTAATAGGACAAGATCATTAAAAATTCCCAATATTTAGTAGAAAATAACAATAAATATTCTCGATATTGCAAAAACATGGTAAAAAAAATATATTCCTGGCTAACACCCACTATCATTAATACAGAAAGATCAGAGATTTTGTTCTTTTGTTATAAATTCCTAAATTTTGCGGGTTTGAGAACAGATATTTTCCAAGCTTTTGAAATAAGTTTTATTTCTCTTAAATGTTATGGGGATTATTCATAAAAAGGAATGTAACTTAAGCAAAAAATACTTTTATGTTAAACACTCTAACAGTAATTTCTCAGTTTTTATTATTGGATTTTTAACTTTTAAGAAGATTAAATTCTAGAGTATATCAACGAAACAGATGTTTTAATACTTTTTATACCAACTCTTTTTTTTTTTTTTAGCTAATGACAGCTTTTTATTTGAACAGCGAATATTGCAAATCTCATAAAATGAGATTTTAATTTGAAGTAACTATTTAATTTTATGAGCAACATTTTTTTACTTCTTATAATAATAATAATAATAATAATAATAATAATAATAATAATAACAATAATAATAATAAAAAAACATCCAACAATTATACTTGTTATTATTAATTTTTAATAAACATATTTTTAAATTTGTAACAAGCAAAATAAAAATAGAAAATTTTTAAATAGAAAATAAGTAATACAATTTTTTTTTTTGATAAAAGGAAACTCTAAGAAACCCTATTAATAAAATATTAAAGTACCTCTCCATCATTATCAAAGGAATCAAAAAATAGTCCTAATCCTTTCCATTTATCTGAACTTCCAAAAACTGGACCAGGTAAACCTGCAGTTTCAGTAAACCAAACAGCCTAAACCCAACAAAATGTTAATAAAACAATAAAAACATAGCAGAACTTAATATTTGTAGAAATTATCTATTCACAATGAAATTTTATCTGTTCATATTTGATTTTATCTTTATTATCCAAAATTATTATAAATTTTTTCATAATTAATATAAATAATAGGTCAATTGCATTTTCTTTTTTATTCAATATTGTAAAACCTTATTCCAATATTTTTGCTTAATACAGCTAATCTAATTAGAGTAAAATATATTCTCAACAAATATATTTTCCAATCAATAATCATTTAACTTATTTTCTACTCAATGATCAATCAACATATTTTTGATTCAAGAATCAATCAACATATATTCCACTTAATAACCACTCAGCTATTTTCCAGATTTGCTTCGAAATTATCGCAGTGGAGCATTTGAGGATTTTACATATATTATTAAAAAAAAAAAATTTTCTGGTCTCATTTTTTAACATTTTTATGTCAACAAAATATGTTAAATATTTTCAAACAACTTCTACGGTTTGTGTATATATGTATAGGAATATTTACTATAGGAATATATATATATATATATATACATATATATATACAAAGAATAATAATAATAAATTTTAGAAAATAGACAAACAAAATAAAAAATAATAATAGTGATAAAAACTTTTAAACAAATATAAAAAATGTATTTAAAGTTTTAGAGGTAATTTTTATTTTAAAAAAATTGTGAAAAAGTTAAGAACCACAGAATAAAAAACGATAATTTTTACCACCTAATACCGCGTAATTCTACCATGAATTTTTAAGCACTCATTTATACGATTTGGCATTGAGTCTATTAAATTCTCTAAAATATGTTTGGGAACATTTCCAAGTATTGCTGGTAAAATATTGCGCAACTCCTAAAGGCTCCTTGGTGCTTTCTTGGCAATCTCTTTATCAAGCCAACTCCAAAGATTTTCAATGCAATTTAGATCTGGGCTATTTGGTGGCCAAGTTAAACGCTCAATATTTTTACTTTCGAACCATTCAGAGACAATTTTAGCCCTGTGACATGGTGCATTGTCTTGCTGAAAAATGAACGGAACGCTTTGCTCAAGTGCATCAATTGACGGTAACAAATTGTTATTTAAAATATCGACATAATAAGTAAAGTTGAGTCAACCATCAAATAATTTAAACATACCGAGACCATAATATGTCATGCAGCACCATATTCCAACCGACCCGCTACCTTGTTTTGTTCTTTGAACGATACAATCGTGATTATATTTTTCTGAAGGCTGCCTGTGAATCATAATTCGGTTTTTTCGGTTATTAACCTCAATATTCATCTCATCACTGAACATTACTGTCCTCCATTTTTGTTTAGACCATTCTTTGACGCTTTGGCAAAATTCTTTTCGCTTTTTTATATGTCGTTTGGTAAGTCGTGGTTTTAGAACAGCTTTTTTCCATAACATATTGTTAGCTAATAGTTTCCTACGCACAAGTGATGCCGAGGCTTGAAGTCCATTTGAAAGCTTCCATTCCCTTCTTAATTCATGCGACGGCATGATTCGATTTTTCTTTGCCAACCTGATTAAAAGGCGATCATCATTGGGTGTCGTCAAACGCGGTCTTCCAGAACGATGGCGATCAACGTAAGATTTCGTCTCTTTGAATCTTTTGATGATTGTTAGCACCAAACTATGTGATCGCTTTACTATTCTTCCAATTTCACGAGCGGATTTACCTTCCTGGTGAAAATGCACCACTTTTACACGATCTTCATAGGTAATAGCTTTTCTGCTCATTTTTTCAAAAGGAAAGAATTTTTTTTTGTTTGAAATTAAATACTTTTTTTAAAAGTATTTAAAAAAATTAATTTTTTTCAAATGTTTTTATTGGTTCTTTGGTAATAACTCAGGTCATTAAAAAAATATTTTAAAAAAAAGGGAAAAATAAATTTAAAAAGATGTTTCCGCCGCATTTAACACAAAAAATTCTTTGTGGTTCTTAACTTTTTCACAAAAAAAATATATAAAAAAATTAACACATAATATTTAATCCTTATTTTTTATAGGTTCTATTAACTAACAACATTAAAATTTTGTAGTAATTAATTGTTGTAAAAAACATTTGTGAAATATTTTTTATTAGATAAAAAAACAAATAGCTGAATAAATTTTTTTCTATTTTCTGTTTTTTAAACAATTTTTATTTTTAATTTCTTTTAATAGTAATAGTAGTTAAAACTGTAGCTGCATTAACAGCTAGTGAGTTAAAAGCTTTTGATAATATACAATAATTCAATTCAAAAAATTTAAACAAAAATAGTTTTCAAG
The DNA here is from genome assembly GCF_038396675.1 of Hydra vulgaris. Classification (NCBI taxonomy): domain Eukaryota; kingdom Metazoa; phylum Cnidaria; class Hydrozoa; order Anthoathecata; family Hydridae; genus Hydra; species Hydra vulgaris. The sequence continues at coordinate 57,025,652 of NC_088928.1, forward strand.
TTAATTTTTGATGCTAAATATGTCTAGTTTGTTTTTGAAGTTATTTATGTTTGTTGAATTGACGACTTCCAATGGCAATGCGTATAAATTCAATAAATATGCAGTTGTGTTTATAAGGAATTTGTGTCTGTATAATTTTGGTTTGCTCTCTACTGTATTTCTTATTGTAACCTCTGTGTGATTTTGAGAAAGTTTGTTTAAAAGATCTACTTCTACGATTTTATTGAAAATTTTAAATATCTTATCTTTGTTTTCTTTCTTATGTTGTTAAATTCAATGTCTGTAAATGGTATTGGTACTGTAGACTTCATATGTTCTTTGCCATCCTTGTTATTCTGGGCTGTACTTTTTTTAATATTTCAATGTCACCAAACTGGTGCTGCAAATTCAGAGGTCCAACAAACGTTGTGTATAATTGTGTGATCTAAATGGACAAAGGCAATTTTTATCATCCCCATTATTGCATTTGCTTTTGATAAATATGTTACTATGTGTTTCTTTTATTTCAGTGGTGTATAAAAATTTACACCAAGATCAGGTTTATTTATCGAATTGTGAATTTCTGATCCATTAACTGTGCAATTGAATTTTATGTTGTTTTTAATGAAATGCATAACAACACATTTACTCTAATTCAGTTTGATTAACCATTTTTCTGACCACTTCTATATTATTTAAGTCTCTTTGAATTAATTTAGTGTCTTCAATCGAATTTACTGCTGATAAGATTTTGGTGTCATCTGCATAAATTTTTACAGTGGTTTTGATTTTCTCTGGTATTTTATTGATGTATGCTCCAAAAAGGAATGACCTTAGAATGGATCCCTGTGAAACACTCTTTGTATTCAATTTTTTCAAAGACACATCAATCCAGCTGAAAAATTTTCCTTTTATTCCATATGCGTTCAATTTTAACATAAGTTGCTTGTGAGGCTCGGTATCAAATGTCTATGCAAAATCCACCATTATAACATCCACAGGTATATTTTTTGATAAATTGTGTGCATTAAAATCAAGAGTCTCTAAAAGATTTATGGTACATGATTTCTATTTCACAAAACCATGGTGGCATTTTGTGATCAGATTACAGTTGTCAAAATTTTTTTGCATTTCATTTCTTATAACTCCTTCAAATATTTTGCATGCTACTGACATAATTGACATAGGTCTGTAGTTTGATGCATTTAACTAACATCCTTTTTTAAAAATTGGTGTCACATTTGCTGCACACCACTGTAGAGGCAGGTTACTTGTGTTGTAAGAAGATTTGTAGATTAACATTAGTGGCAATGCTACTGACTTTGTACATTGCTTTAATAAAATTAAATGTAAATTGTCTGCACCACACGCTTTGTATGTATTTAGTGTTTTAAGTCAATTCAGAATATTTATGTAATCAATAAAAATTTAAATGAAGTGTGTCATTTAAATGAAGTGTGTGACTTATTAGTTTATCTGCTATTACTGACATTGTGTTGCTTTAGTTTACAAAAGTGCTGTAAAACTGGTTGTTTAGAATATCTGCGACCTCATTTTGGTTATTTGTTACTGTACCATTATTGTTCAAAACGGTTTTAATTGATTGCTTTGTATTCCTCTGACTGTTTACATATTTATAAAGAAGTTTCGAATTTGATTTTGATTTTATTACCAGGTTTCTTTCATAGTCTTTTCTGGCTAATATGGTTTCTTTTGATATTAATTTAGTTATTGTTTTGTATGCATTTTTCATTTGGCTGCTAAATTTATTTATCTTTTTTCATTCTTACTAATGCTTTAAGGTTATCGCTAAACTTTTGTGTTTTGCATTAACATCAATTTTTGGTATATAAATTATTCAGTTTATGCCTAATATAAAAGTATTGCACATTTGTTTTGTTGTTGATTTGTGAAAACAGAAGTTACAGTCGATTGATTTAACTTTTTCCTTAATTTTTATGTGGTCTCCTCTGGTGTAGTCAAATTTATATTTTGGTGCTCTGCTGCTCTGTTTAATGTTTAGTTCAAGTTTAAATGTCAATATTAAGTGCCCCCTTGTTTGTACAACCCAGGAACTCATGTGATTGTAGCTCATATATATATATATATATATATATATATTATATATATACATATATATATATATATATATATATATATATATATATATATATTTTAATTATTTACCTCCCTAAGGCTAAGAACAAAGACAGTCAAGGAGGCTACTTTAGTCGTTACAACCCTCTCTCAACTCTATAATTCCGAAACACGAACTTCGACGAACAAGGCCTCTGCGCAGAGAAACTATTACTATTGTTGGTAAATATCAAGTCCAGTGTGTTTTTTAACTGTGTTTCTGGCAGTTGAAAAATTGGAGCATTAACATGCTGAAATAAAAACTTGTTGTTTATTATATCAGCAAATATGTAGTATAAGTAAATATTTGCCCATCAGATCTATTTTTCTTGTATACGGTGTAACCTTACTGTACAATAGATGAGTTTTGAAACCATGTTTCAGTGATTCCAGCTATATTGACTTTTTTTGATTCACACAAGATTATAAATTCTTCCATTTTGCTGCCAAGTGATGTTGCATCCGTATATAAACATTGCAGATATTTGTTAGTACTGCTCAGTTCTTTTTTCATTCTCAACATTACATTTGAACTTGACAAGTCCGGTTCCACGGATTGCATATCGAAAGGGATCATCTGGTCTTCTTGCTGCTTTTTTTTGTCTCTTAATTTTCTAAGCTCCATATTTTCATATTGCTCTGCTTGTGTCATATTTGGTGAAAGGTAAAAACCTTTGTACTGTGTCTACACTGGCATACTATTTGATGTTTGCTGATACCAAATTTATATAGAGTATCTTCCACCATTTTTTTGACCCCATGCATAATAATTTTGAATATTTATTCCTAATAGTTTTTTTGGCTGCATCTATTTTCACATAAATTTCTGTAAGAATATTTCCTTTATTTCAGCTTTCCTTTTTTCAGCAAATTCATCAAACAAATTGCCTACAGAATTGTATCTAGTAATGAATCCAATAGTTTTACCTAATTGGCATGTAACTTACTGAAATCCTTCATCCCCAAATGTTTTCAAATTAAACTACGTTATTCACTACCATTTTAATAATTTCCATTTTAAAAGTTTTAGCACTATCTTGATTTATTGTTCTATTAATAGTGATACCAAAAAGAATCTAAGGTAGGCTATTAGGTTTTTTCAGTTATGAATTATTGTGAATGTGATACGATTCTGAAGGTTTTCTTTTGGCCATAAGGCTCATTTTGGATTCAACAATTTTATATTCTGATAAATGTGAAAATCTCTCCAAATGCTGTTTCATATCTTAAACATTTGATTTTCTTATTAAATAACTAACTTATGGAATCATCTTCACTACCAAAACAAAACGTTTTAAAGTGAAATTGGTGCATTATTTTGGTGCATATTTTTTTAAATTCAATTTATTATTCATTATTTATTTATAGTCTATTTTTGAATAACTAATTAAAATCAACACATAACTTTATGGCAACTCACACAAACATTAAAAACCACTAATAAACATACAATTAAAAAAGTATTTTAAAATAAAAGTAAAAAAATAGTATAAACAAAAATGATATCAACAATCTCAAAAAAATGTTTTTAAATCTTTTCTTAATTTTATTTGGAAAACAAGTGTTTAAATCTATTTTTAAAATGTTTCAACCAATAAAAAACATTAAAACAAATCATGTGACTAAACACATGAATAAAAGTTTATTTTTGTTAACCAATCATTGACATAGTTCAAAAGTATTATCTTAAAGTAACTTATCATACTCGACAATATGAACCACATGACATATTACTCAAAATAATTGAAAAACAATATTATAACAGTGTTTCACAGTAAGACGCACACAATTATATGACCACACAAAAAATACTTTGTTTTGATGATTTGACCAGGGCTTTTAACAAGTTTTCAAAATTTAAAAATGCGCTAAAAAAATTTACTCACATATCTAAAAAAAAAAGTTAAAAAAAAAGAAAAAAGAATTAAAAAAACAAACAACTAAGGCAAAACTCAACAAACTAAAATGCTTAGTTTGTTTAAATCATGTTTTTAATTACGTTTGGAACAATTGTTTATCTTCATTAATGTTTATATAATATTATCGGAAACCCTTAGAATAAAAAGAACAACTTACTTTTAATGATTATTTGAAAAATAATCACCCTTAATTTAAATTAGTCTTTTTTTACTAATTTAAAAATATCAGTTTCCATGTAAATGTAAACTAGTAAATAATTACGCATTAAAAATTCTTTGTTTTACATTTGTATTTTTTTTTTTTAGTTGAATTTATTTCAAAATATTCACATGAGAAAAAAAAAAAAAAAAAAAAAAAAAAACAGTTTATTAACACTTAATATAAAAATTCATTAGAAGTGTTTTGTTACTTTTTTAAAAAGCGTTTCAATAATATAAAAGCATTAAAGATCAAACCTAATTAATTGTAACTTGCAAAAAGATTTGTCTTTTATTTTCAACATTTTTTTTATCTTTTGAAATGTAATAACTTCAATGATTCTTATATAACAATTCATTAAGGAGACTTTCATTGTCTTAGAAAGTCATCGTTTATAAAAATAAAATAATTTTTTATTTTTTAATAACGTTTATTATAAAAAATGCATACGTAAATAATTTATATAATATAAATTTAAAAAATCATATACAACTGTCAATAATACTTTAAAAAAATCATTATCAGTAAATTGTTACTTTATTTAAGAGCATTTCGCTAATATAAAAAAAGTTTGTTAAGAAGTTTCAATGCAATTTATTTCATCTAAGGTATAATTCAGAATATTTTTAATCAGCGCATTTTTAAAATATTTATTGAAATAGTCAAATCGTCAAAAGTAAAATGTGATTTGCCTGTTCATATAATGACATGCGACCACATGTCTTCCTGTGAAACACTGTTATAAGCTTAAGTATAATTTTTAAAATATGAAAGTCCTTTAGGCTTCAAGTTGCAAATCTATCATTTAACAGTTTACATTTAGAACATGCTTTATTTAGATAATTTATATATTTTAATAAGAGTAATTGTTCAAATTTATTTTCTTATTATAATAAAATCTCATTATTTAAAATAATAACTTTAAGGAACTTTAATATTTCAAAATATCAAAGGGTGGTGCTGGCTCTGGAGCCAACTCCATGTAAAATCACCAGCTCTGAAGCCACTCCAAAGCTCTGTGTGTATGTATATATATATATATATATATATATATATATATATATATATATATATATATATATATATATATATATATCAGCCGTCGGAATTAGAGTCAGCTGCCATCCTAAAAGTGTTTATTAATGAAGTTCAATTAAGGTTTAATAAAGTTTTTAATTGAGGTTGGCAAATTATTGCCGACCTCATTTTTTCTTAATTCCTAGAATGGTGTGTTTATATATATATATATATATATATATATATATATATATATATATATATATATATATATATATATATATATATATATATATATATATATATATATATATATATATATATATAGGGGTAATTCCATAAAAAGATGAGCCAATTTTTTGATAATTTCCTGGGAAATTATTAAAAAGTTGGCTCTCAGAGTTTCTTGAAATTTAAACCCCTCATAGGTTTTATGCAAAAAAAGATTTTTCTAAAATTTTAACTCATTATCTTGAAGCATTCTAAAATTATAGCAATTTGAAAAAATAATGTCTTAGCCTATTTCAAGCAATTTATTGTCTTTTTCAAAAAAGTCTCATTTTCAAATTACCTTAAATACTTAAAACCAATTACCTCAAATACTTAAAAATCAATCTGATGGCAGTAACCTACCTTGACTTTTGAAAAAATAAAAATTTATTTTACAAAAATAATTATTTTTGGTCATCTTGAACTTCAAAGTTATAAAAAAAATACTTCAAAGAAAAATTTTTAATATTAATAAAGCAAATGAAAGCGGAATACACAAGCAAATGTTAAAATTATATTATTTTGTGAGAATAGTGTGTGAATATAGGTGGTAGTCATCATTCCTAATAAGTTTTGTAACATTGGACTCAAAACTATAGAAGTTAGAACCCCCTAAAAAAGCCTCTAACCTTAAAATGGTAAAAAAAAGTCCATTTTAAAACTGAAATTTACCTGGGTGCCAGTAAATTTAACATTTAAAACTTTTAGAAATGTATCTTTAATATAAGAAGAAATACAGAAATAATAATTTTGGGATGTCTTGTTGCTGGTGAGATATCTTAACTTAAACTTTTTATCATAATAGGATTCCAGAATTTAGAATCAGCCAATTTAAATTTGTTATATAGTCAATTCGTTAAACATTTTAAAACCTAATGATATTTCTTCAAATTCTTGCTCAGAAATTTGATAGCTTCTTGCTCATTGACATTGTGCAACTTGAGTATTTACTTTTGCTAAAACATTTACTACAGAAACCCAACATTTGTCTTCTTGCCTGGGCTATTTACTCCATTTTGTTGCATAAATTTTATATAAATATCTGAATTATCTGCAATTTCTTGTACAATTCCAATGTACCATTCATTATCATAGATAAATGCAAGATATATTCCAGCATGCAAATCATCTATCCGAAGTCCAGCCTTCTTCATTATTAGTTGCATTAACTGTTGTATATCAGATATACGTTTCATTTCTAGCTTCCCATCATTACATGGTATAAAACAGTGATATGAACGCATTCCTGAAAATCTTTTAGAATCTTATTTTTAGAATTTTAAAATCTTTTAGAATTTTAGAATTAGAGTAGTGGTCATCAAGCTTAGCATTTTCTATATGATCTGTTATATTAGTTTCAGAACTACTAATGAATTTAATAACTGTTATATTTTCAGTAAACAATTTAATTATTTCAGTGACAGATAATATTAAGTTATTTTGCAGGCTAGTCCTTGATACAAGTCATTTTACGGTCCCACCAATGCCATCACATAGACTTTTACCATGACTTGTTGCAAAAAAATGCCACTCTGCACGTACTCCATGGTCTTGAAAATGATGACATAGATTGCTAAGAGTTTTATAGTTTTTGTGTTGGCTAGCTGCTCCATCACTAAAGTAATAGAATATGGTCAAATTTGGAAAGACAATTTTTACATCTTCTAAAACTCTAGCTAAAAATGCATAATAACAGCATTAGCATCATGTTGCATATAGTCAGATAATATCCAATAGTTTATTGGTTTAAGTATATTTTCAAAATCTTTGTAATATATAACGAATGGATGTGGTGTTGCTTGGCTATTATTCCAAATCCTTGGACTGCGTCTTGTGCTATAAAACTATAATTTTCTGTAAAATCAAGCAAAATAATAATTTGGTTTTGTTGAAGATTTTCTTTCAGAATTCGAAGAAATAAGGACTGTGCCTTTGAAATAAAATGGTGTGATTGCAAGTTTTCAATTGTAGAAACAATTTCTTTAAGAAACTTCTCTAACGGAAGTTTTGAAGTTACCAAACTAATAGCATTCTTCATTTTTAACCACTTTTTGTACAGCAATATATCCTCATATTCAAAACCATGTTGATTGAAGAAATTACTTATATACTGTTTTAAGTTTTCTACATTAGGGCAGTTATCATAACTATGAAATAATACAGCTGCGATTCTTAATGTCACATGCTGTTTTTGATAAAAATTCTTTATATTTAATGTAACCGGGCACTGCATAAGTAATCAACTTTGAATTTTGGTGTACTTGACAGACACAAACTGAATGCACACTAGATGCACTATCTACTGTTACACCGAATTTTGGACAAAGCTGACAAAACTTTTAAAATCCTATTTTCTCTCCTATTTTTAAAAATTTTTAATGTAGCTCTTTTAGATTTACAAGTAATAATCGCTTTTGGATATGTTGTTTTTGACCATCGATTTTAACTCAAACAAATTCTTTCTTACCAGGACAAATCTGAGAACATTCGTCACACTGATAAACTCTTGATATTTGTTTTAAGTGCTTGTAATATCTTATTTCTAGTAATTTTTTTACACACTCCTAAGATAACTTTAGACGCCTTTAGTTTATGCGCTTTTTAAACCATTGACTTTAGTACAGAAAAGTTAAAGTTATATCATTTAAAGTTATATCCAGGCTTGGCCAGGAAGGTGTGCGATTTAACGTCATCATATGGCCATGCAAATTATATTTGATTTTATTTGACTTGACCACAGTTGTTAATATGTTTTGAAAATTTGTATAAATTTTAAAAATCTTAAGTTAACAATAAAGAAACTTAAACAAAAACTTCGTAAAAGAAGCAAATAAATCTTCGTAAAAAAAAATAGCAAAAAATAAAATAAAAATAACGTAAATACTAAAACTAAAATAGCAAAAATAAAGTTAAAACTTAACTAAAATAAATAATAAACTATAACGATAAGATTATGTAAATTATGTTTGGAACAAATAACTTTAAATCGTTATGTCTTTACTTATGTTTTTATAATATAATATTATGCAAAACCCTTTTTAAATAAATTAACAACTTACAACTGATGATTGTTTAATAAACATGCACATTGAAAAATTTAAAAAAAGATTCATAACAATTCTTTGCACATAAATAAAAATAATTAAATTGTTTATTTAAAAAATTGATATAATTTATCTTTAATTTAAAAATAAATATAATAAAAAATAAATACTTATATAAATATAAAAAAATATATATTATTCATTAATGTTTTTATTAAAATCATTAGCAATGATTTGTTACTTTATTTAAATAATATAAAAACGTCAAAGTAATTTAATTCAAACGGCTTCCAAAAATTTTTTCTTCTTCTCAACAAAAACTTAAGTGATTCTAATATAAAATTTATTAAAAAGACCTTCACTGTTTTAAGTCATTGCTTATAAAATTTAATTTTTTTTTAATTTTTACTTTATTTATTTTTACTTATAAAAAAATCTTATATAATTAAATAATATAAATAATAATTGATACTTTCAATGATACTTTAATTAAAATCATTAGCTACTTTATTTAAAAGCGTTTTGCTAATATAAAAACGTTAGTAAAGATAAACATATTGAAGTTATTTATTTTCAACGTAATTAAAAACCAATTTTTCAGTGCATTTGTTAAAAGCCATGATTAAATCATCAAAACAAAATATTATTTGCATGGTCATATAAAGACTTGAAATCACACACCTTCCGGGCCAAACCTGGTTATATCACATCTACATGCTAGCATTTCTATTTCTTATTCCACAAAGCTTTGAATAACTCTTTCGCCTCTTAGTTTAATAACAAGTATCTAAAATCTCTTAGTTTTAAGTTACTTGCTATTATATCTAAATAACATATGTAAATAAATATTATATCTAAAAAAAATATGTTATTTCATTTATCAAAATTAATAAAATGTATTTGCATCTTATGTATGAAAATAACTGAAAATAAAGATGGCATAAATCATAAAATAAAGTAATACTTGCCCATTTTTTTTTGTAACCCTACCTAAAAATAATTAACTTTTAAGCTAATTTTAAATCACTTGTTTAAAAAAAAAAAAAAATTTTACATTAAAATGTTCTTCAGTTTTAAAGATATTGACTATATAACAAATTCAAAATAGCCGATTCTAAATTCCAGAATCCTGTTATGATAGAAAGTTTAAGTTCAGATATCTCACCAGCTACAAGACATTTCAAAATTATTCTGACAAAATAACATAATTTTCACATTTGCTTGTGTATTCCGCTTTCATTTGCTTTATTAATATTGAAACTTTTTCTTTAAGGTGTTTTTTTTTATAACTTTGAAGTTCAAGATGGCCAAAAATAATTATTTTTGTAAATAAATTTTTATTTTTTCGAAAGTTAAGGTAGATTACTGCCATCAGATTGATTTTTAAGTATTTAAGAAAATTAGTTTATTATTTATCTGGATTTGAAAGTAAGACTTTTATTAAAAAGACAAATTGCTGAAAATAGGCTAATAGATTAATTTTTCATATTGCCATAGTTTTAGAATACTTCAAGATAATGAGCTGAAATTTTAAAGTAATCTTTTTTTCATAAAACCTATTAGGGGGGTAAATTTAAAGAAAATCTGAGATGGTCACCTGGGAAGGTTTGGCTCATCTTTATATAAAATGACCTTATGTGTATATATATATATATATACTAGGGTGTCCCAAAAAACAACATTTTAGAAAAATGTATGCAGAGACCCCCTTAATATGTTCTATCTTATACAAAAACACTAGATTTAAAATTTTTTTGAATAAAAAATATTTTAAACGGTCCCTCAAGACCCTCGAATAATTAATGGGTCCCTAATAATTTCAAATAAAAACATTGTTTATATTATTAAAAACATTTAGAATGTTTTAAAAACATTCGGAATGTTTTTAAAAACATTCTGGTCAATTAAATTTGCGTTTTTGCGATTTAAAAAAAAAAAATTAATTTGTAATTAAATTAATGGTTTTAACTTTCTGACAATATGGAAATGTTGGACGAAAGTCAAAAGTAAATAAAAGTGACGTATTTGTTGGCAAAAGAATCATTTTTTACCTTCCGTACTCCTAAATGCAACCATTTATATATATATAAATATATATATATATATATATATATATATATATATATATATATATATATATATATATATATATATATATATATATATATATATATATATATATATACACACACACACATATATATATATATATATATATATATAATATATATATATATTAAATTTTTAAGGTTAGTTAATATTTAACCTTGAAATCCAACTTTTTTTGGTAAAACAGAATTACAAAATAATTTTGTTTACATTTGCAACTTACAAACAATTAACTAACAGGGTGTGTTACTTACTTGTTTACAATTTATTTACAATTTAATCAGTGGGGTGCAGGCCCTACATACTAAACAGGATTTCGGCAAGAGGCTCAATGCAAAAAAAAAAAAAAAAATTATAGTAATCTTGTGACTATCATAAAAATTTGGATTGCAGAGTTTCTTAGCAGCTTATATTTACACTGAAAATAGCAATGCATTAAAATGATAATATTTTAGGAACTTTACATTATTCTGAAATGAAATAAAAATATATATTCTCACTGTAGCCTAATAACAATAAAAACAAGCTATTTATTTTCTATTAATAATTATTTATTGCAATAATAAAATAATAATAATAAATTATAATTATAAAAATACAATAAGATAACTATTTTAATACAAATTATAATTATAATAGTAATAATACTAAAATAATAATAATAAATTTAAAAAAATTAGATAATAAAATTTAATAAAAATTAGATAATAATTAAAAAAATTATAAGTTAAATATTATTTATAATAATAAGTTAATGATTTCTAAGGATGTCATCACTTACACAGAAGCCTGGTCAAAAAGTGACACCACTTTAAATATAATATAAAGCACATAGATACAGAATTCAGAAGTTTGGAAGGCATTGTGACATGAGCCTTGTTATCTAATAATCCCTAGTTGTAACCACAACAAAAATAGCATGGCCTTCCCTGTAAATGAATTTAAAAAAGTAGAACTTTAAACACCTTTATCAAATTTTCAGTTTTTTGTTCAAGATTAAATAATTTCAAAAAAATTTAAAAAAATCTTTTCCATCATTAAAAGAACCAGCCTAATTATGATAACAGTAATGCATACAGAGGCAAATGAGAGATTTGTAGAGGTAGAGAATAAAATCAGGAGCAAAAAATGGCAAGCATGATAAAATAAAATAAACTTAATAGGTGCTTACTTAAAATAGGTGCTTATTAACACTGAAACACTGATAAAACAGCTAAATTAGTCTCATAAATTAGTCAAACTAGTCTCACAAAGAAGAAGTAAATCTAGTGAATTTTGCAAGAGGAAAGATTCAACTGATAGAAAATCACTTTAAAGGCCACAAATATTTGTAAAAGATCGAAAGTTAGGTGGTGGTGATCATTTTTTATGTTTAACATTTTTGGGTACTTTGGTTATATTTACCCTTACGAGAAACTGACTCAATTATTAATAGAGCAGGGCGTCCCAAGCTAAGAGCTATGTTACACCATTATATATAGAGCTATTACTTCTACCTCTATCTTTTTCTCCTGAAGTTCCTACCTCTCTACACGCTGATACCCGAATCTGCATCCTCATTGCTCAACTAACCAACCACCTGAATTATACAATATTCTCTGAAAAACTTTATCCCATACACCCATTATTCCAAAACTCTCTCTAAAATCATGGCTTCTTTTTTGCCTAGTCTTGTTAGAGTTAACACCACACATTCATCTGATCATTATCTTCTTTCTTGGCAAATACTAAGCCATACAAATATTAATTTATATAAATATGTATAAATTTTGTATGCCAGAATATAAATAAACAGCAAACATGTTCTCTCTCTCTCTCTCTTTATATATATATATATATATATATATATATATATATTAGCGATGTACCGATTAATCGGCATCGGCCACTTTTTGCACAATCGGAATCAGTATTGGCCTTTTTTTATTAATTTAACGATTTGCATTACTGATGGCATTTTAATATTTTTGTCTTGCATTATGATAATAATTAAATAATAAATAACCTAATTGTTTATTTGGACTAAGTTTACAGGGAAATTTATTGATTCTTAAAATGATGTGTATAAGCTTTAGTTTAACAGCTGAATGTATTTATACTTTTGTTACTATAATGTCGTTTTTAGAATAATTTTTTTTGTAATGTTTTATTGTTATACTTAAAAGTAACCTATTTAAGCATTGCTATCTATATGTATTCAAGTACTGCCTTTCTATATTTCTATATGATTGTTATTTAGATATCTAAATTACTAATAAGTTAATAAAGTTGCAGAATCAAATATATATTCAGAATGGCAGCAGTATTTGTTTGGAAAAGGTATTTCAATAAAATCACGCAGTTGGATGTGGAAATATTTTATTATTTCTCCTGAAGATGCTTCGATTGCAATAGGTAGCATATGCAAACTGAAGATTACAAAAGGTATCAAAGAAAAAAAATCCAAGTCTTTTAACACAACATTTTTGTCTCATATTAATACAATAAAAGTTGTCCCATATTAATACAAAACATAAAGAAATAGCAAGCAAAGAGTAGAGACTTAATAAAGAAGAAAACAAAAGGAGAGCAGAAAGTGAACAAAATGTGTTCAAAAAAATCAAGTCAACTGATGCATGTTGCTCAAGACAGTCTCAACAAACTTTGTTTGAAACACTCGAGAGAAAAAAGCCCAGGGACATAAATGATTATAGGTCTAAATTAATTAAAAAATATATTGCAGAAATAATTGCAGTTGATATTCAACCTTTTTCTATAGTAGAAGACATTGGATTTCAAAGATTGCTAAACCATTTATGTCCTAACTATTGCATTCCAAGTAGAAAATACATTAAAACTCTTTTTTTCAAAATATATACAAAAAAGTCAGACAAAATGTCCAAAAAAAATGATGTTTTATATATTTCATTTACAACTGATGGATGGGCATCTACCAACAGAAAATGCTTATTTCTTAGCTTGACAGCTCATTGGTTAACTAATGAATTTCATCAAAAATCGGCAATTCTTCAAGTTTGTCAACTCAATGTATTGCATACTGCCAAAAATATAAGTGAAGCAATTCCAAGTTCTATGAATGACTTTCTTATTCCAACTTTAAAGGTACATTTAGTTGCTAGAGATAATGCAGCTAATATGGTAGCTGGCATAAGAAAGGCTGGTTAGAAAAGTTTGCCGTGTTTTTTACACACTTAGCAACTTGTGTTGAATGACGCTGTATTTGCCCGGATATACATTAAAAATATATCAACAACTTGTAAAATCACAGTAACCCATTTTAATCATTCGTCATCTTCTTTTGAAGCATATCAAAAATATCAAACCATTATCAAGTGCCAGAAAATAGGTTGAAACAAGACATAACAACAAGATGAAATAATCAATATTTTATGTTTGAACAGTAGCGTGCTTTGGTCCCATTTTGTTGTGATAATGACAACACTAAAGTCACTGGAAAACAATGAATGGATTATTTTAGAAAAATTACTGCGACTTTTAAAAATGTTTAATAATATAACAAATTTGTCAAGTGAGTGTGAAGCAATTGCATCTGCTATAATTCAAACTATACAAGTTATAAAAACCATGCTGGTTCAAGCTGAAAAGTCTCCTTTGTTTTTAGGATCAGACACAACTTCAAAAGAATGTAAAAAATCAGTGAATGAAAGATTTGAAAAATATCTCAATGACAAAAATCTCATTTTAATCACATTTTTAGATCCGAGGTATAAAAACAATTTTGAAAATATTATTAAATGGCTTGTAGATTGTTTAGAAAGCCTTCAACAAAAAGATCATATGGAACTTAAACCTGAGGACAGTTTTTCATCAAGTACAATAAATCAAGATTTTGATTTTTCAAAATGCTTTGAAAATTTTATCAAAAATAAAAACACTTTAATCGAAAACGCATCAATATCTGAAGTTCTGCAAGAAACAGAAACCAAGCATTATTTAAAATTAGAAAATGAAGTTTTAATTTATTTGAGCCAAGACATTATCACGCAACAACATAGTCCTTTAGTATGGCGGAGCGCAAATAGAAATAACTTCAAGCAATTAGCTCCAATAGCTCAAAAGTATTTATCATGCCCTCCATCTTCTGTTGAAAGTGAACGGTTGTTCAGTTGTGGAGGACAAGTTTGTTCTTCACAACAAAATAGGTTAACTCCGGAAACAGTAGAAATGCTTATGTTTTTACATTACAATATTTGTATACACAATTTTAAATACTAAACATTGTTACAACTGCTATTGGTGCTTTCTTTAGTATCTTAAATTTTTTTTTTTTTTTGATATTTCATTTTGAAGTCTCTTATTTTATTTTATTTTGAGAATATATATATATATATATATATATATATATATATATATATATATATATATATATATATATATATATATATATATATATATATATATATATTTATTTATATATAATTTAAAAAGGTTTTTTTTCATTTGCTTTTTATAAAGAGATTAAAACTTTAAGTAAACTGCTCATCATAATATTATTTTCTTTTTAAAATTGAAATAAAAAGCGTTCCTCTAATTATATTCCATGATTTTAGAAATAGTAAATATATGCATAAACTTATAATACATAACAAACTTTAAATTTTTTTCCTAGCCCCGGCTATTAACCGTGCTAAATCTTATAACTTTACCAGGGCTCTATAAGACTCCATTTTTAGCCAGGGCCAGGTCAAGGGCCATTAACTTACTAGTCTGAATGTACTAGTCTACTATAAAAACTAAGATGAGATGAAAAATAATCTAAAGTGAATATTTGTAAGGATCAATCAATCAACAAAATAATTGAAAACATACCAATAGCTAAAGTTATAGTTTCTTGCATAGCTCATCAATGTGACTAAATAAAATGTGACAAATAACTTGATCTAAAATTGAAAACTGTCTTCCTGATGTAAAGCTGCTTCTCTTTCTATTATAACATGTATAAACATCCTTTCAAGAGTATACAATTTAAGCAGTTTAGGTGAATGAAATACAGAATCTTCTAAATTCAAAGGAAATCTAACTTTACCAGAAAGCTTAAAAACATGTGTTAAGCATTTCATAGTTTTAAACTAATATTTGTAACTGCAAATAAAGTCAAAACCCTATCATAATACTTTCTAAGTTTACTTTAAAAATAATAATATCACCTGACACCTAACATACAAAATTTTTTACCACCATTAGCACTTTGTTGTATACAACTTGTTGATTTTTTTTTAAAAATAGTTTTACAACGTAATTTAAGGAAGCATAACATTTTGATAACATTTAAGTTTATCATAATGACACTTACTAATCCATCACCGCCTACTCTTCCACGACCAGAAATTTTAAAAAACACTTCAACTTCCCAAAACTCAGTAGAGCTGATTGTTTTTGTCCACAAGCCACCTCTCTGATCCTTTAATGAAGGGGTAATTCTAATCTGCTCGTCACTAGGAATTGCACCTAAAAATTTTCAAAAAATTTAAAAATATCAAGTTTGTTTATGAAAAACTTTTAAAAACATTCAACTTAAATTTATTTCTGAAAATATACACATTCTCAAAAAATTTGAAAATTCAGGTATGTTTTCAAATTAATTTTGAAGAACAGTAAATATTGGAAACAATTTTTTGCATATATAAAATTTAGCTACAGTTCTTAAAAATTACTTTTATTCTGTTTTAGAACTACTTTTTTAGAATATTAAAACTATGTTTAACATTTTTGATTTAACAACATTGGTTAGACCTTTGTAGCACTTACCACTAGATAGTCTGGGAACGAAGCACCTTTATGCATTCCGCTCAATTGTCCTAAAGTTGTAGAAAGAACTCAGAACACATAACAACATTAGCATGTTGCAGCACCTACCACACATTTTTTTTGCAGATAATGCAGCAAAGACAGTAATGCCACCAAAAAATAATCACAATTTCAAGAATTTCAAGAACAAGATTATTTAAACAAGACTTTTGCCCAATTTTAGGATATTTCAAGGATTTATAGCTAATTTAAATAAACTTTGAAATTAGCTTTAAATCCTATAAATTTAGACAAAAACATAACATGTAAATAAATATTTTGTGTTTTATAAATGCAAAAGAATCTATAAAGTTATTATATAAAATCTCATCATCTATCTATAAGTCTTTTTTTGTGCATTGTCTATCAGCACAAATGCTTCAGAAGTTAAAAAAACTTGTCCTTAAAAGAATAACTTCAAATTCTTAGATATTTAGAACATTCTATAAATTTGATAAAAATTATAACATTTCCTAACTTTTAATTGGATCCCAAACCTTTACAACATGTTGTGTTCATCTTAAAGAGAACAGTTTTAAAAAAAAATGTTTAGGTTAAATTTAAGAAAAACTAACTTTTTTATCTTAGTTAAAGCTCATCTTCTCAGTTTTGTTGTAGGCCAAAAAGTCTTTATAATATATGCAGCAATCTATAGACTTAATAATTTATCAAAGCGTTTTTTATTCCTAAGAGTTTCAGTACATGACATTGATTTTTTTGTTTGTTTAAAAGATTGACTATGTAAACAAATAAAACAAATCAATGAGATCATGTACTAAAACTTTTAGGAATAAAACGAGCTTGAATAAATGATCAACTTTGTAGATTGCAGTGTCTATTATGAAGACTTTTTGGCCTATAACAACACTGAGAAGGCGTTAAAAGTTAATTTTTCTTGGTAGGCATTTATTATTTTGTTTTGATCAAAAAAATTTAGTTCTGATGTTTTTTTTTTTAAATCATTCTCTTTAATATGAACACAACATGTTGCAAAGGGTTTGGGATCCCTTTAAGAATATTTTTAGAAATTTAAGACATTTCAGGATCAACCTATATCCTAAATGACAACTCTGTTCCGTATAGCCTACCTGATTTTTTGCTGAAAATTTATTCAATTTCTTTGCTGGTATTGTTACAAAAAATAATATGGAAGAGAACTTACAACAACCACACAAGTAATGCTTCTCGATGTTCGATCGTGTTATCTTAAAATGCAATCCCCTAAATTTATCAACAATTGTGTTAACACAAAACTTCAGTGGGACAGGACTCAATTTAACAGTCGGACATCAAACATCGTCCGGCTAAAACCTCAGATCATCCGATCAATTTACAAAGTAAATGGACATTTTGACAGATGGAAATTGAATTCCACAAAGTAATTACTTTATTATATACTTATAAACAGGCTTGGGGTGATATCAGACACTATTGCAGACCATGCAAATGATTTATTTTGTTTACATCAAAAAAATTTGATGATTTAAACATTTTAGAAATGCGCTGAAAAAAGAAACTTTAAGCTAAACTTAAAATAAGAAAAAAACTGAAAAAACTGAAAAAACTTAAAAAAAAAAAAAAAAAAAAAAAAAAAATACAAAAAAGCTTTAAAATAAAACTCAAAAAACTCGAAATGAAAAATACTTTTGTTACATTTTTAAATACATTTGAAAAAAATTACTATAAAATTTATCTTTTAAAACGTTTTATTAAAGTTACGCAAAACGCTTTTACAAATTACTGTTATTGGTTGTTTAATAAATAAAAAATTTTATTTATTTTATTGAAAAGTGAAATTAAATTATTGAAAAGAAAAAAATACAATACTTTTAAGTTGTATAAACATTTTTTTCAAAAAGTTGCAAAAAAAAAAAAATTGTTAAAAAAAATAATGTTGCCTTTTTAAAATAGTAATTTTTAATTATTTCATGCTTTGATTAAAAAAATAAGCATTGCCAGTTACAGTATGTGATTGTACGCCACTCCTCTCTAAGCTAAGCTATCGTAAAAATAAAACACGCAGCCATTTTAATAATCATTTTTAATATTTCTTAAAATACCTGCATTTTATTACAATAAGAAAATATGATTTTTTTTTTAATAAGCAGTAAAAACAAAAAAAACTTTTTTCATGCTGCAATTAATGACACTTGTTATATATATATATATATATATATATATATATATATATATATATATATATATATATATATATTCATGTTATCTCAACGTAACAAATATTTGCTTGACATGGCGCAACAAATCTACGAACGCCCAAACTTTTGTAAAAATAACGAATAGAAAAACGAACGCACATTTCTATATTTTTGCATATGCAATCGTTGGAGTTTGCATAAAATTTTTAAAAACAAGTATAACTTCAGCAATTTTTTTTCCAAATAATTAAGAGATTGAAGGTTTTTATTTATTTTAAAAAACAAATATTTATAGTAAAAAGCGATTAGTTACTAAAATTTAAAACACATTTTAAAGACTTTAAAAGAAACCATGCTAAAACATGATTATTTCTTTCAACAGTGTTACTATTAAGTAAAATAATTAAGTAGGCTATCAAAGAAAGTAATTATGATTTAGCATGGTCTATGCATGCGTTAAAGTGTACAAATTTGTATTTAAAATAAATACATTTGCAATTACTTGAAAAGAAACCATGCTTAAACATTACAATTGCATTTTTCTATAGCGTATTTTTTATTGTTAATTTCTAATTTTTCTTTAAGTGAAGTAATGTTAATTTTCATATTTAAAATACTTTTCAAATGTCTGAAAAAAATTTTTTAATTTTGTTGAATTACATAATATCTAATAAAATAAATAGAATTAATGTTTATTATAGTTTTTATTTTTTATTGTACGTTTAGCAACGCAAATAATATGATATCTTTATTAAATACTTAATATGATATTAATATTTTTAAAAGTTTTAAAAAAGAAGTGTCAAACATTTATTTTATTTTTAACTCCTTTGATTTTAATTTCTTCTAGTTTATACACTTTGTTATTTTTAAATAAATTTAGCGAGAATTAAATTGAGAAAAATTCATTAATTAGTATCAATGGATAAAAATTTACAATCGTTAGGTCATTGTGGATTGTTATCCAAATACATCATATTTTAATATGCAATGACCTAACGATAGTAAATTGTGATAAAATTAATGTTATTTAAAATTATCCTTAATTTGCATTCACTTTGCAAATGCATAAAAATTTGTTTTGAAGAAATAAAATTAATTAAATTCAATAAGCATCCTAGATGTATCTAATAGCTTATTAACTAGATTAAAAATTATTTGAGAACAAAACTTCCTTATATGACATATTATCTTAAATTAGATGTTCCTCATTAAATAAAGATATGAACGACAACATTCATTAAAAAAAAACACACGATATGTCGCGCCCTGGGCTTGTAACAAGTATAAAAGCAAAATTTTGTATTTAATATTTTTAACAAATAAACAGATAGCTCGCGCAAAAACCAAAAGCTCTCCTAAGAAGCTGTTTAGAGAAGCAGCTCACATGGCTCCTCGTGTTCGTTTTAGGAGAGCTTTTTGCCGCTCTTGCACTCATTTACTCCTGGTGAGGCCTGTATATATATATATATATATATATATATATATATATATATATATATATATATATATATATATATATATATATATATATATATATATATATATATATGTACAGGCCTTGTTTTTAATAAAAATGCTCAATGCATCATAAAAATCATTTATTTTTAAAAGACATTAACTTTTTTAAATTGTTGCAAAACAAGATAAATATTATTTAACTTGTTTTTTATTATTACTATAAGGGAATGTTTATTTTCTTTAAATTTTTTTTTATAACAAATAATTAAATTTAATATTAGATTTTTAAAATTGTTTAATATAAACAAATTTCTTTCTTTTGTTGACATTTGTATAAATGAATTAAAATATTTTATATTTTTTTAAATCATTATTTCTTAAATTTCTAATTGCAACTAAAAATGATTTTTTATTTTAAAAAAATTAGCGAGTTTCAAATAAAAAAAAAATGTTAATTTATTTACTTCATTAAAAGTTTATTATTTTATAAGCAATTTTGTTATGAATGCAAAGATTATTTTTCTAAACACCATTTATTAAAATTATATCGCTGTATATATCATTTATTAAGAAATAATCACTGTGCTTTAACTTGCGTTATATAAAAAAAAGTTTAACTTATGTTTTGTCCAAATTTTTGATGCAGCCTCAGAACAAATTTATTTGAAATTTAATTTTGAGTAAAACAATAAAATTTTTATGAAGGAAAAGCGAAAAAACAATTGCAATAAGAATGAGCTAATTTTTTTGAAGAATAAATAAAATTTAAATACTGAAAATTTAAATATTTAGTAATATTTTAAAATAAATTTGACAGTTAAGTTAAACCCAAGCATTAACTTTAATTTTAATAAACTTAAATATATATTTTTAATCAAAATTAAATTATATATTTTTTAAATCAAAATTAAGTTATATATTTTCAGAATAAAATGATATATTTTTATTAAATTAGTTTTAAATTAAATCATATATTTTTTTATCAGAATTAAATTATATAGTTTAATCTTTGCTTCAAGCTTAAATATTAGCGTTTTACAAGCGAAAAAATCAATCATTACAATAAAAAAAAAAAATAATAATAATAATAAAAAAATATTATAATATAAAATAAAGATAAAATAACATTTTTTTAATAATTAATTTTATTTCATATTATTAAATAGAAATTAAAAAAATTTTTTAAATTGCAATCAAAAGTTGTATAAAAAATTGGTGCTCGCGAGATGATAAATAAAAGTTTTTATTTTATTTCTTTTTTTTAAGGTTTTGTTTGATAACTTCATATACAAAAAAAATATTATCGTTAACTATTAACACTTTTGTTTCCTGTTGCTAAATGTTTCGATAAAATAATTAGCTTAAAGAGATTAGGTTTTAGTAGTTTTTAATTTTATTTTTTTATTTTTTAATTTAAATTTTTTAATTTAAATTTTTTCAAATTTTTTTCCTGTTACTAAATGTTTCGATAAAATAATTAGCTTAAAGAGATAAGGTTTTAGTAGTTTTTAATTTTATTTTTTCATTTTAGTTTTTATTTTAGTTTTTAATTTTATTTTAATTTGAGTTTTTTTCATTAGTAAATAGCAATTGTATCAAAGGGGTCATTCATAAATTACGTCACACAACTTTTGACATTTTTTGACCTCTCCTCCCTTCATAACACTTTATTGACCAACCCTCCCCAACATTATGCAACAATTTTGTAACCCCCCCTCTCCTTAAAATTTATTTTTAACACTTTTTAATATGATAATGTCTATTGTTTTCTAGGCTTCTTTAGGTTAATTAAATAGTAATTTTCAGTCTGTTAAATGTTTTTCTTTCACCCCAATAGTTCCGTGTAAAATTGTATAATCACTATCATAAACATCACCCCAATTTTAAATTGCTATTTTTCCAATATAAACATGCAAAATTATTACTTTATGAATATAATTTTCTCACCACCAGTCACATTGGCATGGCTGAGTGGATTCTCCTTCTGGCTAGTAAACCAAGGGTTCGAGGTTTGTCTCTCAATGACAATAAATTTTTTTATTACTTAGTGCACAAATGTTTTTTTTTTTGCTGTAACACATTTTTGGACACCAACTAAATTTCTGCACTTGGACCATATAAAGTTAAAGCACAAGACATGCACTACACATAAACTGTTACAACTGCAGGTGCAGCGTGTTGCACCTATGACTGTAACAGTCCATTAACAGGTTTTAACAACTGCGTTAACGAAGTGTACACATCGACTGAGTAAGATTTAGGCGCAGTTGATTTTACAATCAACATTTAGATACATCAACTGAGGGTTGTGGTTTGGTCAGATTTTTAATTAAAAGAAAGTCTTCTCTAAATTTAAAACTTAAAAAGTGGGGGGGTGACCCCCCCCCCCCCCACTTTGTAACAAATACCAAAAAATTAACACAAATAATACCATAATGCTTCCATGGGTTCCTAAATTAAGCAGCATTCTTAGATGTGTTTTTCAAAATGTTGGCATAAAAAAAGAGTTTTTCATTTTGAAAGATCTTTACTGGACATATTATGCCGAAATAAATCAAAGCTACCACCAAACAGTTACCTGGGTGTTTACCCACTTAAATGTACTGTGGCCCTAGTAGGTGAAACCAGGAAAGAGATAATAGCACAGATAGCTGAACATCAAAAAACATGACTAAAGCAAACTGGAAAGCATCTGGTATTGTTAAAGATGCACAACATTGCAAAGGTAAAGTTAATTGGAATAATCCTAAAACACTTTTAGTTATCCCAAATAATTATACTAGAAAAATCAGGGAGGCAATTGAAACAGAAAAATTGCAATGTTGCTACTCAAAAAATATAATTCTAAACTGGGATAATGGCAACCTAGTGATGATTCACTATTGGAAAATACTTTTTGTTAAATTAAAAAAAAACTTTTATAATATTATGCAGCCATAAAACATTATTATTGTAAACAATGAATATTTTGTAACGTATTCTAGTTTGATAACGGCTCCAATTATGAGCTAAAATATCATATTTAAAATTAAAAATTTTAATAAGTTAAATAAATAGCATGACACTGTATATGATGTATTTTCAATTTCATATATAAATTTCACCATACTATTAGGATGTCATTTAAATATATATATCTATATATCTATATATATATATATATATATATATATATATATATATATATATATATATATATATATATATATATATATATATATATATATATATAAATATATATACATATATATATATATATATATATATATATATATATATATATATATATATATATATATATATATATATATAAATATATATACATATATACACATATAAATAGATAAGATTAAGTTTGATAAAAAGACTTTTCTAAATAAATAAAAATTTTTCTAAATAATAAAGAAAGAAATAAAAAGGAAACTTCACCAGACTAACATTAAATAAACTAAATAACATGACACAGATTTCAATTGAATAACTATTATCCATAATATAATATAAATTATATTTTAAAAATTTGATTGGACGTTGTCTGACCCAAACAAGTTTTAATTGGACATTTTGTCCAGGACTTTATAAAAAATTAATTTGAGCCCTTGTGTGACATTTTCTCAGACAAACGTGTCTGAATTTTTTGTTCACTTTTTTGCATCTGACTTTCTGTTATAAAATACAGCAGATTTTTTTGTGTGAAATTCATGCTCTGTTTCATGATCTTTTTTTTTATTAAGTTTGATAATATCTTCACCAACTGCATTTAAAAAGCTCTTGGTCAGTTTGTTTTATATTTACAATGAACTAGGGTTTGTAATCCCGTGCTATTTTTAAAATCCCGGGATTTCGGGATTACATTTACCTATTCCCGGGATCCCGGGATTTTGAAATACCTGTTTTTGAAAGATTTTAACATATTATTTTAGAAAAAAAGTTTTAAGGAAATTAATAAGACATTTAAAGTATGTTTAAAAAAAACTTACAAATTTCAAGGAATTTCTTTGGTTTGTTAATATTATACATACTTAATTATTAAATTATAAAGACGTTGTTTTTGTAGATATAATATATGTATGCAATTATTTTTGATTATTCTTAAAATACGTTTCGAGGAAGCAGAGCACATCCAAAGTTTCATCCCCCAGACGACTTTTTATTTTTGTTGCAAAAAGTCCGGCCGCAGAAAAAGCACGTTCTGATTCCACACTGGTAGGCTTAATAGTCATTAAAAAATCATACACTCTTTGCAAAAAATCACCACGTGTTCCTCCATTTTCAAACAACACCATTTCCTTTTGAATTTTCATCGATAACGTCTCACATCAAGTTGGTATGCTGGGCAAATGTGCTTTTTTTATAGCTTTATTAAGTTCGTCTGTGATTCTTTTGCTGTTTTTAAGAGCAAAAGAAATAGATTCAGATGAAGAGTCAGAAGAATCAGAAATAATTTTGAGTAGTGCCTCATTTGAAACAGAAAGTTCAACTTCTGATTCAGACTCATTAGCTGTTAATGATGTAGCTGGATTTGTAGCGTCTAGTCTTTCAAGTAACTCAACTATTAATTTGCGACATTTTATTTAAGTCGGAACTGTTACTAGCTCTATTTCAGATTCGGACTGAATATTGGTTCTACCATTGTGCAGATACTGAAGGATCCCACTTGCATCGGTACATCTTTGTTGCATTCGAAGAACGAGGGATGAATGCAACTTTTGACTTATAACGTTGTTAGCATCTTTAAGTTTTTTAACATAAAAGTTATGGCAACATTGGCTGTAAACAAATTAGCATCCCGACAGCAAAGGGCCTCAACTGTTGCTTTTACTGGAAGTAGCGCATTAATGATAGCAGATACAGTTCTAAGCTCAATATTAGATAAAGCCAAAGATTCACCTTCCGGTAGACTTATGTCTATTAATGCCTTTTGTATACAATTTTTTAATAAATAGACGCATTGAAGCATTGACAAAAGACTATTCCATCTGGTCTTGCAGTCTTTAATTAGAGCTATTTGTTTTCCAAATTCAGCCGCAACATACTTCTGCAAGATATCATTTTTTTTTGGTGATCGTCTGAACATTACTATTACTTTTCGTACCTTTTTGATCACTGGACCACAATTTACCTCAGTAACATCAAATTCGTTTCCTCGATGCCAATTATGACTAGCATCAAGACCAACCAGTTTATCGTTGTCAGAAAAATCATCATCCTCGCAAGAGCTACTTCTGAAAAATCGTCTTCTATATCTGATTGTTTGTCTTCGTCGAATTGCTGATTTATTTCTCTTTCTATATCCTGCTTTTGATATAGTACTTCAATAACGGCCAGTTGCACACCATGGGCAAAACATAACTGTTGATTTACAGGTAATACTCTCCCAACTTTTTTCATCACACTTGCTCCGTCAGTCATAATACCAACAATATCTTTTCTCAAATCAAGTTCATGTTGTGCAAGCATTTGTTCTAATAACTCAATACACTTATCTGCAGACATTGATCCCGTTATACGAATTAAGCCTAAGCTCCAGAACTGACAATTTCGTGCATGTAAATTAATATTCATGTAGCAACGGTTACGCAATGATGTCCATTCATCAAAAGATAAAGAAAATCTTTCTCCCACACCGAATTCAGGTTTTTTTTTGCTAGCAATTTCAGTAATAAAAAAACTCCTTATTTTTTTGCTGTAATCTACAACCATTTTACGCACAGTGTTGACTGTTGTGGGTAAACTTTTGAATCCTGTAGCTATAAGACCTGCACGTATATCACTAGAACGGCAAATCACGTTGAACGAAATCCCATCAATGGCTGTTAATCGTGCAAGTGTAGCAGGAAGTGATGTTTCTTCTCGCTCCAATATCGGAAAATAATTGGTTAACGTTTTTTTTTTTTTATTGGTGGTTCATCTCGTGTGTTTACTGAAATAGTAGTTGGTGTGAGGTTAATTTTATGGAGGGAAAATAAGTGCGTATGCAGACCTTTCGTTGAACCACCTCTAACTTTTAAAATTTTTTTGCAGTCAGTAGACTTACACATTGCTGTTTGCCCTTTTTCTTCTCTTAAAAAATGTTTCCAAACAGCAGAATTACTTTTTTTGTCATATTCCATGTACGAAGCCATTATAATTTTAGAAAATTTACTGTTCAAAAAACCAGCAATTTTATTTTTTATTAAAACTTGTACTTTAAAATAGTCACAAACAGATAACGTCTATTCGAGATAAAAATAATCAGAAACTTGAATAAATGCGACTAAGCACCAAAAAATTTTAAGAATGTAATTGCAATCCAATTTCAATTTTTTAGTTTTTTCAATAGCATAATGAGATGACCTTCTTCTGAAAAAAAATATGTTTTTGGATAGCTTCACAGTCACTTTCTGTTAATTTGTGTGGTCGATTTTAATGTTTGCCTCTACCATCAATTGGAGGGCGACCTAAAAGAACAAAATTACATAATATTTATATGCACACACACACACAGATATATATACATATATATATATATATATATATATATATATATATATATATATATATATATATATATATATATATATATATATATATATATATATATATATATAAATAGTTTAGTTCATAACTTAAAATATTATTAATAACTTCTTTAACTATTTACTAACCAGTTGTAGCAACATATTTTCTTATTGATTTGATTTTAGCTTTCGCAATTCTGAAAAAAGACATCATAGCTTTAATGCAGATTGGTACTTCGATAGCTAATTGTGCTCTTTGCAACCACACACAATAAGAATATGAAAAATTGTGTAAGTAAGTTTTATCTGCTTTCTGTCATAGTCTTCTTCTGTTAATATTTAGATTTTTATTAGTGTGGATAAGTACACGTCCTGACTATTTTTAGATGAATATTCATTAAAGTTACTAATTAGTTCATTCCTTTCCTCACTACTAATATTTTTAAAACATGCAAGTCGAATACAATTACAGCCTTCCCCAATAATGTGGCTCGATAAATTGTGAATTTTTTATTTATTTTTGGAATTATAATTAATCTTTCTTTTTCTTGATTTTTCTGTAACCCGACTATCATTAAATGCCATTTTGCTTTTTGTTTACTTTTTTCCATATATATATGTATATATATATATATATACATACATATACAGTGAAGAACCCAGAGCTTATTTAGGTATACCGCTTTAATCATTTGTGTTTACCTTGTTTAGTTTTATCTTAAGATAATCAACTCCTTAGTTGATTTAAAGGCATTTTTTTGAATACATGAATTTACCGGTGGATGATGTTATTTTAGATATGATAAGAAAGCCTAATAATAAATATTCTATTTTACATAAGTCTTTAATAAACGCTTTCATTGCAAATACCACGATATTAATAAAGAATTATTGAAAATTGTTAAAAATACTTTAAACATTTATTAACAATATTTTAGTAAATTTAACTTTAGTAGTTAATTATGTTTTAAATAATTAGTAATTAAGTGTTTAAATACTTTAAACAATTTTTAATCAATATTTACTTTACATAATATTAAATCGTGTAATATTTGAAAAATTAACAAAATAGTTTTACGTCTTGTATATAAATTAAAAACATAAGCATTTAATAAAAGTATTTAATAAACTATTTGAATAAAAAACATAAGCATTTAATAAACATATTTACTATTTTTTTAATTTTAAAATTTTGATTTAAATATTAGCAAATCTGTTCATTTAACTTTTACTGAAGGTTAATAATTCTTAAAGTGATTTAAGGCGCTTTCTAAATTAAAGATAATTAAAGAAGAGATAATTAGGGTAAACATAATTTTAAAAATGTTATATACTTTTTTATTAAAAAGCATATTATATTTTAAAATATATATTTTTTTAAACGTCAAGTATAATTAAAGAAATTACATTTAATAAATAAATTATATTTACTATGGGTTATTAATAAACAGAATGGATTTTTTGCGGAGTCCCAAAAAGGACTCCAAATTTGAAAGTCACAAAAAGATTACTTTATCCTAGTTTTTGGTATCCAGGAGCTATAAAAATATAAATAAGTTTATGGACTACAAATAGGAAAAAAGTTACGACTTTTAGGTTAGACGAACAATCATTATTTGAGCCCGGAGTCCTCAAGTATAATGGCAGCAAGGACTCCGGGCTTAAAAACAATAAGTCTTTAAATCTCATGATTTTTTTACTTGTCGCAGATCATAAGTCAACAAACATGTTTAAAGCTTCTGGACACTACAGAGTTGGAAAAAGTAGAGGTATAAGGCCAGAGTCCTTTTTGGACTCCGCATCCCTGATATATACCATATATATACATATATATACCATATACATTCATATATATATACCATATACATACATATATATAGATATAACATATACATATATATATATTTATATATATATATATATATTTATATATATATATATATATATTTATATATATATATACATATATATATATATATTTATATATGGTGTGTATATATATATATATATATATATATATATATATATATATATATATATATATATATATATATATATATATATATATAAGCTACATTTAAAGTATTTTTAATAGAATAGTAATAGAATCATTGTTACTTATTAAAATTTTATTTTAAAACATAGTTTGATTTCATTCACTTAAAATTGTAAATGTTATAGAAAATAAACTTATAAGTTATTTAATAGGTAAGTGTATGTAAGTAAGGATTTTATAAAACCGTTTTTTTTTTAAATTACACAAACACAACTCAAAAACTGACAAAGATGTTTTTTCTTAACTTTCTGCTTTCCTGACTCATAAAAGATACAGATTTTAAAATCTATTTTTTACTAATTTCTTGCTTTTTTTTAAGTTATAAAAAACTTATTAAAGTTTTTTCACTTTTGATAAGGCACTAGGGAAAGGATAGTACATTTATTTTCAATAACATGATAATTTAAACATCAAGCCCTCTTAATTTCCTAAATAACTTAATAAAAGAAGATGCAACCAGCAAAAGTTTTTTTACCAAATCCAAGCAACTTCACATTATTATCTTCACCTACCAAGTTAACTTATTTTAAAACCAATAATACTACATAATAATTACAGCTAAGCATTATGAAACCAATTAAATACTGATGAGTCTTGTTCAAGTGTGAAAAAATGACAACACATCATTAAATGTGTTGTACATTAACACTAATTTTTACTTTTCTGGACTTCATTATGAAAATAAAGTCCAGAAAAGTCAAAAATTAGTGTCAATGTGTTGTTAATAATAAACAATGTGTTATTGCATAATGATAATGCAAAATATATATATATTTTTTAACAAAATATAAAAAAACTACAAAAAAATTAGAGATGGGTAAAACACACCCATAGGTAATAACATTATGGATTAAAGTATAATATTAAACTCTTGAAACACCTTATAACATTTAAAAAAATAATTGCCCAAATTAGCTCAATATTTGAAATCGGCATTTATTTGAAAAACTAATATTTTATTTCAAACATTTAGATAAATGTATGAAATATAGACAAAGTTGATTGCATAATAACTTAGCTGTTAATCAACTTTAATTACTAAGATAAAGCTTATCATCTATTATTAAGCTAAACTATGTCTACATACTTCCATAATGCGCCCAAAATGGAACAGCTCCTTGTTTTGTAGCTATATGAGGCCCTTTAAAACTCAGTTTATATTCAAATCGACTATGCCTTCCTTCGTCAGCCAATATCGCATCAAAAAATATAACAAGGAATAAAAAAGCAACGTGGCCAGCCATTTTGATACTATTAATAATGTTTACTATAATCGTTTTTTTGGGTCTAAAAATCTTAAGAGAAATTATATATTAGGAAGACTGGAATCTACTAACGTAAATGTTTTTAAAGCAGACAAATCAACGAACACATTTTCTAAATAATTGAAAAATTTTAATCCAGGCCCGTAGCATCCGGGGGGCAGCAGGGGCAATATAATTTTTGTTCCTAGGGCCCTGTAATTGATTACTTATATAAGATATTTCTAATGTATATTTTAACAATCAACAACCAATGCAATAAAAAAGTTCCATTTTATTGGCAGAATAGAATAAGAAATTTGACTTATTATTATTTTTATAGTATATTATTATTATAGTTGTAGCCGTAAAATATACATTCAATATATACATACAGCAGTTTTAAAAAGATTCGTTCCGAATTTTATCCCCAACCAGTGATCTAGTCTAATTTTAAAAGAAAGTACAGTTGAATAGAAAGTTGCTTGCTCGGGTAGTTCGTTCCAGTATTTTGCTGATCTATTATATAGTTGGTTGCGTCTTAGAAGACAGTTTGGAACATAATCACGCCTTATTTTAAGATGATGACCACGTGACAAGGAGTTAACAAATTTTGGTTGATATATATCATTAATTATACCAAATCGATGTATTAGTGTAAAGATTTGTATAAGATCACATTATAGGCGCCGAAACTCAAGTGATGGTAGATTTAGTCTTTTTAGTCTTTCGTAGTATTGAAGATGTCTTAAGCTTGAAGCCCATTTTTTAGCTTTACGTTTCAACCAAAGCGACGTCAGTTTTTAAATAAGAGGCCCAAACAGACACTGCATATTTAAGGTGTGGTTTTATAAACACTTTATATAATTTGAGGGCCATTTTTTCATCAATAATGGTGAATGTCTTTAAATGTGATTGGAATAAAAAGGAGCGGGTTAAGAACAGAACCTTGAGGAACACCACTGAGAACATCAACTCAAACAGAGCTAGTATTGTTAATTGAAACGCGTTGCTTTTTACCGACTAAAAAGGAATTAATCTATTGTAGTAGTTTGCTGTTTATTTCGAATGATTTTAATTTTAACATGAGTCTAGTGTGAGGTACAAAATTAAAAGCTTTAGCAAAGTCGAGGTTGATTACATCTATAAACTGTGCGATACTAGGGAAGACGAAATAAAATCAAAAGTCTCTACCAGGTTGGTTACGCAAGATTAATAATGAAGGAAGCCATGTTGATTTTGAGAGAGCAGAATGTTATCGCTTCAAGATTTTATTCTTTACAAATTTTTCAAAGATTTTGCACGCAACCGAGGTTAGTGATATAGATCGATGGCTTTCTGGAAGTAGTTTGTCTTCTTTTTTTATAGGCCAAACTAATATTTGCTAATTTCCAGAAAGTTGTTACTATTCCAGAATTAAAAGATTCATAGAAGATTTTTGGAAGCGGAATCGCAAAGCTTTTGGCACATATCTCAAATATTAAAAGGTGCAAACCGTCAGGTCCTAAAGATTTGTAATGGTTTAGATTGGTAAGTTCATTAATAATGTCGTTAATTTTTATTTAACAATGGAAATGCTTCGGAGTTTTCAAGAGAAAACAGATTTGAATTGAAAGTTCAGAAGTTTAAGTATATCGCAAAGGGTTTCATTAATTTTCCCTGAAAAATTTTTGAGAGAACAAATTTTATCTTTAATTTTTAGCTGGTTGGTAATGTAGACAAGTTTCGGGTTATTCTAAGATTTTGATACTGTGTCTTTTTCATGTAATATTTTTGCTTTAAATAATTCAGCTTTAACGGAACGAATAAGAAAAATTGTAATTTATTTTGAGATCCTTATTTTTCCATTCAGTTAATATGCCATGCCGGTTTTTATGCTTGGATTAAACTTTCAATATGTGGAGTAACACAAGGATCATACTTTTTTTTTTTTTTTTTTATTAATCTTGGGGATAAAAAATTCGTAAGCAGTACAATAATAAGAAACTAATAAATTGAACATTTGATCCGCAGTTTTGTGTAGAAATAAAATATTCTAATTGATTGATGCAATAAAGTTTGATATTAAATCATAAGCACCTTTGTTGTAACTAAACAATTGAGATTCGTTTTCGTGAAGCGGTTATGAAACTAAGGTTCTCCAAGTGATACTAAAGTGACCCTTTAGTGCTATTACCTAGTAAATCATTCGGAAACAAATTTAAAATAGAATTATTGTTTTAGGTAAATAATAAATCCAATATATTTTTTGAGGAACCATAGGTTGTCTGAAAATTAGGGAATGTGATATGTCGCGTAAAGAGGCTGTTTTGGTAAATATTCCAAAAATTCATTCTCGTTAAATTTGTTTGGATTGAAAGATCAGCATGCAACCAATAATTAAAGTTGGAAGTTACTGGAAGAGAAAAGATGAAGATTGTAGAGCAAGATAGCGATTGACAGACGACTTAAAGGATTGCAAACTATATGAATTAGGAAAGCAAGATGAAGGAAGCGAATTTAAAAGAACTGATGTTCGTGGAAAAAAACCAGACGAATTAGAGTTTTTGGAGTACTTAGGAACAGTACTCAAAAAACTCTTATTCGTCTAAAACAGAAAAAGGATGAGACTTAATTGAATAACGAGTAACACGAGAACAAACTTTAGTAGATGGCACAAGAGACGCTAGCTCTTTAGAGCAATGCCCATTATAGTATTTGTAGAAAAGAGAAAGAGAAACAACATTCCGACGATGTGATAATGGTTGGATGATTGCTGCAAGAGCAGGTTCAACTATGTTTACAATGCGTTTTTGTACCTTGTCTAAAAGAGAAAGGCATGATTAGAAGATCCGCCCCAGATATGGCAACAGTATTCCATACAAGGCTAGATTTGAGATATATAGAGATAGAGAAAAGAATCCGGAGTAAGAAAGTGTTAAGCTCGATAAAGAGATGCAACCTTAGCAGATGCTAATTTTGCAACTGATTTGATATATGATTTCCAAGAAAGATCGGAAGTAAGAGTTAATCCTAGAAGATGGAGGGTAAATAACTCATCGAGTACATTACCGCTCATAAATATAGGAAGATCTAAATTATTGCGATAACAATTGGCTGAAAAAAATTGAGTTATTACTGTTAGCAAATCAGATTTAGAACGAGAAGATCAAAATCGAATGTCAAGCAATGGATCAACCTGTTTGTTCGTCTTACAAAGTTTTTTAGCAGTAATAAACAGACGTCTGTTTTTTGGAGATTGTTTTGCTGATAGATATGGAAGTAACGAATTCGGTTGGCAATCGCAGCAGCACAATGTGAGGAAAACCATTGAGGAGAGTGAGGCTTGACCTGGAATTGTCAAGAGGGAACAAAATATTCCATACCAGCCTGAATCCACAAAGTTATGTAAGAAGCATGTTTGTCAACAGAAAGACGAAAGATTTCTACCCAAGGGCCATGACGAAGAAAATCACGGAAAGAGTCAGCTTTAACTAAGCTTTAAGGTAGTTGTAAGAGGTATGATGAGAGGGGGATTAAGGTGATGAAGAAGACTGAGATATTAGTTTTAGAGAGGTCAAACTGTAATCAGAAGCACCTAAAGGTGAATGTGGAGAAACTGAGCACTGACTAGGATCAGAAACAAGACATAAGTCGAGTAGAGAAGGTAAATGATTCTGGTTGTCTGGAAAGCGAGTTCGAAAGTTGACTATTTGAGTTAGGGATTGAAAAAGGAAAAAGTTGTGGGCTTTAATGGCTGCAGAATCACTGACACTAGAGCCAAGCCATTCAGAGTCGTAAGCATTAAAGTCACAGACAACAACTATATTAGCTGATGGATAAGGAGAGGGGGCTTGGTCAATATGATCAGAAATAACATCAAAAAGTGAGCAGTCTTGAGATGAAGGAGAGCGACATAAAACAAAGAGATAGAGTGGAGTGGTGCTAAACAAAAGCACATGAAAAAATGGTCTGATGATTCAATCTTAGTTTCACGACAAATAGGTGAGTTCTTACGAATGTAAATGCCCAGTCCAAGCATGTGACTATTAGAGTCTTTACGAATTAAAGTAAGATAACCATCAACACTAAGATCGTAAGATGAGACAGCTGTAATCAAATTAGTCTCACAAAGAGCAAGTAGGTCTGGTGAACTTTGCAAGAGATAAGACTCAACAGAAGAAAAGTTACTTCGAAGACCACAAATGTTAGTGAACGATAGGTTTAGAGAACTTGGTGATGATGATGGTTTTTTGTGTTTTATAGTTTTTGGTACTTTATTCATTTTTAAAATTGTTGAAGAACTTGAATCAAAGCATAGATCGTACTCAGAACACTGTTTAATAGCCCAAGCAATTGCCAAATTACTATTAGCAAACCCTAAGCCGTAACAAAGGGCTCCAAATGCGGCCTCCGCTATGCACACCAAAAGTACAAACAGGGACACCATCCATGTGCAACATGGCACTGTTAACACTTTGATATTTTTCAGCTGTTGATGAAATCAGCCTCTCTGAGAGCTACCACAGTGTTCAGAAAACCTGACTTCCAGCCGGCTTCAGAACCATAAAACTGAGTTTTAGAGCAAAACCCATGCATTGAGTCAAGAAGATCCAGCACTCAACATCCTAAAGTGGAAACAATGCATTAAAAATACATCTGCGATAAAACAGTCATTGTTGGGCTTCCTAATTAAGCTATGAGGTAATATGAAAGATTCAGCGACGTTTGTTAGATTAGCATCATTTGGTCTATATATATACCCAATAAGTTTACGTTTGTTATTAACTTTTACTGATACCCAAACTTATGCGAGAGGGTTTGTATAAAACTGATTAACTTCGTGAGAGTTAAATAAGTTAGTAATTTAGATAGCTACAGCGCCACCTCAACGTCCGTCACGGCGACCTTTGCAGTATGAACTATACCCATCGATGTTAGGAACTGAATCGTTTCAAAACCATGTTTTGAAGACAGCAACAGTATGATTGTATAAGTCAAACCTTCTAGCTATTGTAAATAAATTGTTCATTGTATTATTGAGGGATGTTGCATTAGTGTAGTAACAATTAACGCTGTAGTTTTTTTTTCAGGTTATGTTTGTTTTTACCCTGGTATTTTGATTTCATTGGTAGGAGAGTATAAGGGGGGTTGTGATTCTTAGACAATGGTTTGAAGATTTTGAGCTTAACAACTCCGCTGCTTCGTATACCGTTTTTTAAGGGTTATATTTTTAGATTTATACTATTATTTAATTCATTACGCTTCATTCTTAACTGAAAATGTATAAATCGCTCAGCCTCAGTCAGATCCGGGCTTATAAAGAGATTTTTGTAATCATATGAATTTTTTAATTTTTTCGCTGATGTAAGTCATGGGTTTCATTCAGAAACATCTGATAGTTCAACGATAATTGGTCCTGGTTTAGAGGACATAGGTTTAATACATTCAACAAACTTTGGCTTTGCGTCAGATGCGATAGTAGTTAATATGTTCTGAACCGTTTCCGTATGGTCGACTTGCTTGTCTGGATCTGATAACTTAGTAGACTCTTTAATACCATAAATAATTTTTTTCTTGCTTTCTTTGTTGTTGTAGCTCAATGGGTTAATAACTGTTAGTTGTTCAAAGGGTTTTTTTTGTTCTTGTTTGCAACTGTAACCCTACTTGATTTAACATTTCTGGTTGTTGTAATAGTTTGTTTATTAGAATTTTGAACAAGTTCATTTTATTACAGTTGTTGTTGCTTTATAACTTGCTCTGGTTCGGAAACTTTGGCTAGCCATTTTGCAGATTCAGATTCAAGAAGTTTTTTTTCAACTTGTTTTAATTGAGTTAGTCTTAAATTAGTAATCGCAAATGAGTCTTTTTTTTTTTTTACAATATAGATTTAAATTTAATATGTACATTAGGGTGAGATAAAAGATAACAAATTTTCCAATTAGGCTCTAAGACAAATAAAAATCAGTGCTTTATTTGAAAGCAATTATTACACAAAAAACTAATTTATAATATACATCATCGTTTTCTAGCAACTTAGTCTGCAAATTATTGCACGTTCGAGCCTTTCTCGCATATAGGTTTTCGCCTACATCTTCGTAAGAAAATAAAGCAAGTAACCAACATAGCATGCATTACAAAAATCAAGCATACCAATGTTGAGTATAAGTGTCTTACTTACGGTAGGAAATCAGCTTTAGTTTCCAAACTAGGCAAGTCTATTCTCGATTTCTTTATTTGAATGATAACACCATGGGGTGTATCGTGTCCGAAAACTTTACCGCACACCGCCGATATATCTTTGATATTTCTCTCAACATCTTGCAAATGACATAGAAAATTAGGTAGAATAACTTTTGAATTCCACTCAATAAGAGGAATCTTTCTGTCGACTGGACATTTACAATCTGCTCTATTTTCAATTCTAGCACTAACGCACTTACATGGACAAATGTCAAACAAATTGCTGAAACTTGACAATATCTTTTGATTTTGTCTCAGAAGTTCACTTTGCATCAGGATATTTTCGTAGATCATTACCTTTGTCAATTACCCTTTTTACCTTTTTCATTACGCTATTGAACGCAATCGTAGGTATGCTAGCTGTGTTATAGATCTCAATCAAGTCTGTCGCAACAGTTCTCACAATGTCATTAACAGATTGGCACTGCTGTTTCTGGTGAAAACAGTATGCACAGAAAACGTCTTCACATGTCGGTAGCATACTTTTTTTTAGTTCCTTCGGAAAACCGAACACTGAGTGTCGATTTGTACTTCTTGTGCTACAGCTACCCATATCTAACTTGCTACTGCCAAGTTGCAACACAAATTAGATCCAAGTTTTTAACATCTACAAAACAAATGATATCTAAACTAACATTAATTATTACTACCTACAAGTTTCAATACATACAAGCCATTCGGAATCACAAATAATACAAAACATAATATTGTACTATGGTAAATATTTTACAATATTTCGTTCAAAGTTGCGACCCCTAGACATTGTACTAAAAATTAAAAACAGCAGTTTTCTTGATCAGTTGATGGGGGTGCATCAATTTACTATTGTCTGCATGAGGCAACCAAAATTTGCCCCACCCTAATGTACATGTAATATACAAATTATATTTATATATTACATGTACATGTTAAATTTAAATCTATAATGTAAAAAAAAAAAAAACTCATTTGTATTATAAATTTGAAGCGTAAATATTTTTTATAACTTTTTTGTTAATAGCAATAATGATATCGTACGCCTAGATTAAGGGTGCCACAAGTCAAAAATTATGGATATTGAGTTATGAATGTTATTTGATAGTATGTTATGTGTTGTACATGTTGACAAAATACCACAAGTCTAAAACGAATGTTTACAAAATGACAGATACAAATGGCACTCTTAGTTGGTAAGCTTGATTTTAAGAATTACCAGAGAAAAAAAAAATAGTTTGAAAAACTCGTTTATAAAGATAAAAAAATATGTGTTATATATAATATATACACATATATACATAATACACAAAAGTATAAAGCTGCAAACTTGTTAAGATCGTCGAATGATATAGATTTTCGATTAAAAAAAGTTTTTTTAAACAAAGATACAAGATCTTTGTATTAAAAAAAAAACTATATTAAAACTAGTCGAGCACTCTGAGTCAAAATAATCTTATTGTAAATAGTAGAATAAAATAATAGTTAATGGAAACTTAAATAAGAAAGTATACTTGAAAAATTAAGATATTGAGGAATAAAAAAGAGGTAAATATAGAGGTAAAACAATGATAAAATAAATAAATATAGAGGTAAAATAAAGAGGTAAAAAAGTAATAATAAGGTACGGAAGAAGAAAAATTCCAAAAAATTCCGAACAAATAAAAATGCGACTTAATAACAACTTAAATTAATCCACTATCGGTTGCACTACTTAGCAATTCAATGACTCGCGTTAATGCGTTTTTAATCGAAAAGATAAAAGTTATTTAGATTTTTAAAATAAAAAAATAAACTTTATTATAATATTGAAATAGCCTAAAAGTATGCGCGTCACAACGCGACATCGATTTGTCACCCGTGACGCTCTTAATAAAATTAAGTAAGTCTTAATGTAAAATAGAAAGTGAAATGTTAAAAAAAAAAAAAATTCTGGCAATGTTTCTCTTCTTGATATTTTTATTTTGCAAAATTAACAATTTGCTCTGAACGTTTATTTTTATCTATATCAAAATAGTCTATTAACTATTTTGACTTTTATAAGAATATTTTGATTTTTGATAAGCAAAGTAACTAAGCATTAAGCAAATTATAGCAAATGAGCAAGCATTAAAATTGAGCAAGGATTAATATTTGTGGTTGCTGTTTCTATTGAACTGTATACAAGATACCACCTTATGCTTTTCAAAAAGTTTTCGTTGTGAATTATGCCTAATATGAAAAGGCCTTTTCAAAGCCTTTTCAACGTTGTAAGTAATATCAAAAAATTTTAAAGTTGCGTTGTGAGTAATAATATTAAAAAGGATCTAAATTTGACATTTCTGTCAAAAAATTGAAAGCTAGTTATAAAATTTACAAAAAAATGAATTAAAAGTACTACTGAAAACAAAGCATGCTTAACAGAAATTGCATTCTTGGGTGTACTTAAACTATTAAAGACATGATATAGGGCCATTTTTTTAAATTTCTAATCAATAAAGACTTGCAAACCAAATAGATAAAGTTAGTAAGTAAGAAAGACTAAATGCTTATCAACTTATCTGTTGTTTGAAAAAAACGTTTTAAGAGAAATACTTAAAACAACAAAAAGCAGGCCGAACAATTTTGTTTAACAAAGTTAAAAATAATACTTACTATACATTTGACTGTTGAAATAAAAAAGATTTGAGGGATTAAGAAAATTTAAAACCTTTTTTTAATTTGTTCTCAAAACAAATTATTAAATCTAAAAGGTTTGGTAAAAGAGGGGTCAAAAAAAGCATTGTTACTTAGTAATGTCAAAAAAATTAAAAAAAAAATTTTCACAAATATGTTAGTTATTGCTTTATTTATTTATTTTTTTTTCGTTTTTTGTTTTTTCGTTGTTTTTTTAAACATCTTCACTTCCATCAAGGCTGCAAGCAACCACTATGAAGTCGGAAGTTTATAAAGCAAGTAAATACACATTGAGTCGGAAGTTTATAAAGCAAGATAACGAATAACAGACAACTTAAAAGATTGCAAGTTATATGAATTTGTAAAATAAGAAGAAGGAAGAGAATTCAACTTCGAAGAAAAAAATAAGAATTTTTGGAGCACTTAGAAACAGACACAGTTAAAGTATTATTTGAATGACCAGGTAAGTTTAACGCAAACCAATGGTTCTACTACGCAAAGAGTTTCTGAAAATACTTTTTTTTTTTTTTTTTTTTTTTTTTTAAACATCTTCGCTTCCAACAAGGCTGCAAGCAGCCACTAATTAAAGTTGGAAGTTACTGTAAGAGAAAAGATGAAGGTTGTAGAGCAAGATAACGATTGACAGATGATTTAAAAGATTTCAAATTGTATGAATCAGGAAAGCAAGATGAAGGAAGCGAATTCCAAAGAACTGATGTTCGAGGAAAAAAACTAGACGAATAAGCGTTTTTGGAGCACTTAGGAACAGTCACAGAAAAAGGATGACACTTAATTGAATGACGAGTAACACGAGAATGAATTTTAGTAGATGGCACAAGAGATGCTAGCTCTTTAGAGCAGTGCCCATTATAGTATTTGTAGAGAAGAGAAAGAGAAGCAACATTACGACGATGTGATAATGGTTGGAGGTTGGCTGCAAGAGCAGGTCCAACTATGTTTACAATGCGTTTTTGCACCTTGTCTAAAAGACGAAAGGACATCATTAGAAGATCCGCCCCAGATATGGCAACAGTATTCCATACAAGGTCGGATTTGAGATTTATAGAGATAGAGAATAGAATCCAGAGTAAGAAAGTGGCGAGCTCTATAAAGAGATGCAACCTTAGCAGATGCTAATTTTGCAACCGATTTGATATATGGTTTCCAAGAAAGATTGGAAGTAAGAGTTAATCCTAGAAGATGAAGAGTAGGTGACTCATCGAGTACATCACCGTTCATAAATATAGGAAGATCTAAATTATTGCGATAACGATTGGCTGAAAAAAATTGAGTTTTATCTGAATTAAAGTTCACCAGCCACTGTGAGCCCCATGCTGTAGCAGAAGTGAGATCCTTTTCAAGCTCAAATGCCCCATCCAGGCAATCAGAGGGTGTTGGTTTCTTATCACGACAAGAATAAATGGTAGTATCATCAGCAAACAATGCCACCTTAGATGTGAGAATATCTGGAAGATCGTTAATGTAAATTAAAAAGAGTATAGGGCCAAGGATAGAACCTTGAGGAACCTCTGAAGTTACAGAATAAGAAGAAGAGTGTTGTCCATCGAGGACAACTTTTATGCTACGATTGGAAAGGAAGGATTCAATGATCTTAAAGATGTTGCCGGATACACCATAAGAAGAAAGCTTATGGAGAAGATCAGCATGCCAAACTTTATCAAACGCTTTTGAAATGTCAAGAGCGATGGCCTTAACCTCTCCACCTTCATCTAATGCACGATAAAACCTGTCAGTTATTACTGTTAGCAAATCAGCTGTAGAACGAGAAGATCGAAATCCATATTGATGGTCAGAAAGTAAGTTATTAGATTCAAGATGAGAAATTAAGTGTTTGTTAATTAAAGATTCAAAAATCTTGCTTATGATAGGAAGAAGACTTATGGGACGGTAGTTAGACGAATCAGATCGCTCCCCAGAATTTTTGAAGATAGGGATAATAGATGCGGCTTTCCAGCAGGCTGGAAAACAAGACTCTGATAAGCACTTGTTGAATAGTTTTGAGAGTATAGACGACAGCTCCGGAGAACACTTCTGCAAGACAATAACAGGTATGTTGTCTGGGCCACAAGCTGTAGAAGAGTCTAGGCAGGAGATCACTTTAGATACAGATGCTGGAGTGATATGAATGTCAAGCAATGGATCAACCTGTTTGTTGGCAATATCAGGTAGAACGCAATTAGTGGAATCAAAAGATGATATTGATGAAAAGTTTTTAGCAAACAGTTCGGCTTTGTCTTTAGGTGAGGTGACAAAGTCTGAACCATACAAGAGAGGTGGAATTATAGATTTGCCCTTATTATTGATATTATTAAAGATTCTCCAGAAGTCACGAGAGCCTAATTTTTGAGATGAGATACGAGATTTCATGACCTGAGAATAGCGGGTTTTGGTGTTAGACAAAACCTTTTTACAGTTGTTTCTAGCAGTAATAAACAGACGTCTGTTTTCTGGAGAATTGTTTTGCTGATAAATATGGAAGTAACGGTTTCGATTGGCAATCGCAGCAGCACAGTGTGAGGAAAACCATGGAGGAGAGTGAGGCTTGACCTGGAATCGTCGAGAGGGAATAAAAGATTCCATGCCAGCCTGAATCCACGAAGTTATGTAAGAAGCACATTTGTCGACAGGAAGTAGAAAGATTTCTACCCAAGGGCCATCACGAAGAAAATCACGGAAAGAATCCCAGTCAGCTTTACTGTAGTTGTAAGAGGTTCGATAATAGGGGGATTCAGGTGATGAAGAAGAATGGGATATTAGTTTTAAAGAGATCAAACTGTGATCAGAAGCTCCTAAGGGTGAATGTGGAGAAACTGAGCACTGACTAGGATCAGAAACAAGACATAAGTCAAGTAGAGAAGGTAAATGATTAGGGTTGTCAGGAAAGCGAGTTGGAAAGTTGACTATTTGAGTTAGGGATTGAGAAAGGCAAAAGTTGTGGGCTTCAATGCCTGCAGAGTCACTGACACTAGAGCCAAGCCATTCAGAGTGGTGAGCATTAAAGTCACAGACAACAACTATATTAGCTGATGGATAAAGAGAGAGGGCTTGGTCAATATGATCAGAAATAACATCAAAAAGAGTGCAGTCTTGAGATGAAGGAAAGCGATATAGAACAAAGAGAAAGGCAATAGAGTAAAGTGGTGCTAAACGAAAGCACATGAAAGAATAGTCTGTGGATTCAAACCTAGTTTCACGACAAACAGGTGAATTCTTACGAATGTAAATGCCCAGGCCAAGCATGTGACTATTGGAGTCTTTACGAATCAGAGGAAGATAACCATCAACACTAAGATCACAAGATGAGACTGCTGAACTCAAATTAGTCTCACAAAGAGCAAGTAGGTCTGGTGAACTTTGCAAGAGATAAGACTCAACAGAAGAAAAGTTACTTCGAAGACCACGAATATTAGTGAATGATAGGTTTAGAGAACTTGGTGATGATGATGGTTTTTTGTGTTTTATAGTTTTTGGTACTTTATTCATTTTTAAAATTGTTGAAGAACTTGACTCAAAGCATAGATAGTACTCAGAACACCGTTTAATAGCCCAAGCAATTGCCTCATTACTACTAATAAACCCTAAGCCGTAACAAAGGGCTCCAAATGCGGCCTCCGCAATGCACACCAAAAGTACAAACAGGGACACCATCCATGCGCAACATGGCACTGTTAATACTTTGATATTTTTCAGCTGTTGATAGAATCAGCCTCTCTGAGAGCTTCGGGAAACCTGACTACCAGCCGGCCTCAGAACTATAAAACTGAGTTTTAGAGCTGTACCCTCATAAGGAGATAATAGAATGAGTTGCCTAGTCGTAAAAACAGTGACACAAGCAAACCCATGCATTGAGTCAAGAAGATCCAGCATTCAACTTCCTAAACTGGAAACAATGTATTAAAAATACATCTGCGCCAGCCTAATAGATGAAGAAGGGGTGCAAGGCTGGTCAACAGATAGAATTTGTTTAACTTATAGCGATGTATATAACTGTTTAACTTATGTTTAATGTTATGTTTAACTTATGATGTTATAACTGTTTAACTTAT
Organism: Hydra vulgaris; assembly: GCF_038396675.1. NCBI lineage: Eukaryota > Metazoa > Cnidaria > Hydrozoa > Anthoathecata > Hydridae > Hydra > Hydra vulgaris. The sequence continues at coordinate 57,068,464 of NC_088928.1, forward strand.
AGCGATGAGGCTTTTTTTAGCTGTAAATTTTGGGATTACAATGTTAGAGAAAATCCAAAGAACTATCTTTATGTTTCTTAATCAATAAATAATTTAGAATTGTTTGAATATTATGCCTTTTAAAGTTGAAAAAGCAATTGCTCACAATTATTTGAAAACCGTCTATACTTTTCCACGGTACAAAAAAGCCCAAGGTGCATTTTTTTTATTTATTTGTTATTCTGATTCACTCCAAACAAGGCAAAGTGATGGTGGAAAAAAGTATTTAAAAAACATTCTCAAAAATGACATTATTATATACCATTTTATAGCTTAAACAACTGGTTTTTATAAAATGTATATATTTCTGCATAACTATCATGTCGTTTGCATTTTTAACTGTTTTTAAAAAAGGTATTTTTTAATTTTTTAATTTTTTTAATTTTTTAATTTATTTAATAATATTTTTCGTGTTACTAATAAGCAAAAAAAATTTATTAATATTTAGAGCGTCATTTTTTTATTGCATAATTTAATAAAACTAAGTATTATCTATCAAATGGTTTATTGCAAAGTTATTTTGCACGTAATTTATATCAAATAAATTGATTTCTAATGATTGCGTATTAAAAGTACTTTTCTTAGTGAAAACTTCACTTAAATAATAAAATACTTTTGCGCTCCAAGGTCCTCCAGAAATTTGAGACTTGAAATATCTTGTCTAATATGTACATAATCGATATATATTTTACCTATTGTCGACGGATGTCGACTGCGTCTCTATACATAATTTTTATGAGTTGCATGTTTGGGACAGGGGGGCCAACATTCTGGTTTTTTTTGTGTTCCCAGGCTCCAATCATTGTAATTTTTCAGCAAAACATCTTTTTTATCACATTAAAATGAACATGTAAATATGTGGAGCTTGTTTCATGTCTGGTTGTCCAAATGTCTCATGAATAATATATTTTTTGTATTTGTAGGATGAAAATGAAATATTTTGATATCTATGAATTCTTAGTGCACAAGCGTAATAATCTACAAATATCTGACTGTGGTATTGAGGGAACACTTATTGAGGCAATGAATTTGGATTGTAACAAGAAGCAATTAGGAACTATACTAGCACATCTATGAGATAGATGGCGCAAGTCAGATAGCAACATGGTTCGATTTGAAAAAAAGAATGAAAAATGGCTGCAAAGCCATGTTCCTGAAGATATAAATATAACACCAATACCTATTGGGAGGCCAATTAAGGCAAACTTTGATGACTACTCTACTAAAACCAAAAAACATAAAGTTAGTCACTTAACTGAAATGTATTCTGCTTCTGCGTTGCAATTTGCTTCAGAAATTAAAAGAAGAAAAGAAAATCCAATTGAAAAAAACTCAAAAAAAGATTTTAGAATGTCTAAAGATGAAGCTCTTTGTCTTCTTTTAGATGCTAAATTAACAAAAGCTTCCTACCAAATTATTAGAAATCAAGCAGTTGAAAAGGGATTTGATATATATCCGCCATATAATGAATGATGTTCCAGATGCAAAGTTGTTATGCTATCCTGCAGATATATTTGTCTCAGATTTTTCAGCTGAAATAAAACTGCAAGCTTTGGTGGATCATACATCAAATAGAATATGCCAGGCACAGTATGATGTCCTTAGCACTGAAGGCACCCCAGATAGTCTTTCTCTGAGATACAAAATAGGCTTTGATGGTGCCACAGGACAGTCCATATATAAACAAACATCGCAAGAAACAGTAACAAGAAATTTAAACGATGAGCAGGCACTTTTTATTACTTGCCTAGTACCATTGGACTTGTGTGGCTTTTCAAATGGAAAACGTTACCCAGCTTGGCGAAACCCACGACCATCATCAACAATGTACTGTAGACCTCTGCGTTTTAAATTTGAAAAAGAAACGGCAGCAGTTTCTAAATCAGAGAAGGATCTCATTAGGCTTGAGATTTCAAACTTGAAAGATACTGAAGTTGATATAAATAACAAAAAAATCAAAATACATCATATAATACAAATTACTATAATTGATGGAAAAGTTTACACTGCTCTTTCAGATGTTACAAATTCTAGTCAATGCTGTACTATATGTGGGGCAAGTCCCAAAGTAATGAATGATATTGAAAAAATGATTTTCAAAAACGATATGACAGGCAGTTATTCATATGGTTTATCATCCTTATATGCTTGGATACGTTTTTTTGAATGTTTATTACATATTGGAAAGAAAATGATCTTGAAAAAGTGGCAGGCAAGAACAGTAGAAGATAAATCTAAAGTAAAGGCTCTGAAACAACAAATTCAAAATAGATTTAAAGATGAAATGGGCTTGATAGTTGATGTTCCGAAATCTAGTGGTAGTGGAACATCAAATGAGGAAATACGGCTCGAAGAGCATTTCAAAATGCAGAAAAGTTTGCAGAAATTTTAAATATTGATGTTGAACTGGTTCTAAATTTGCATATTATATTGGCAACAATTTCATGTGGTTTAGACATTGACACTGAAAAATTTGAGGCTTTCTGTTTAAAAACAGCTCGTCTTTACGTTCATCATTTTCCTTGGTACTATATGCCACAATCTCTGGACAAAATTTTAATTCATGGTTCTGAAATTATTAAAACTTTAGCATTACCCATTGGTATGTATTCTGAAGAAACTCAAGAAGCGCACAATAAAGACATTCAAAACTATCGTGAACATTTTGCAAGAAAATCATCTCGTGTGAAAACGAACCAAGATTTGTTAAATCGACTACTGTGTAGATCCGATCCATTTAAGATACATTTAGATAAGATACGAGATTTGGTGAACTGAGTATAATAAAGCTTTGCACCTGACAGCACCTTTTTACATCAATTTCTTGCAATAATAAATAGCCGTTTGTTCTCAAAAGAAGGTGTTCTTTTGAAAAAGATGAAATAAATGATTACGATTAGATATAGCAGGTGCACAAGAGAGTGAGAACCATGGAGTAGAATGAGGCTTGACTCAGAACCAACGAGAAAAAATAAAAGCTTCCATTTCTGCCTGAATCCAGGAGGTAACGTAGGAGGCGCATTTTTCAGCTGAGAGGGAAAAGATATTAGCCGTCAAGGACCATCACAAAGAAAATCACAAAAAGAATCCGAGTCAGCTTTTGTGTAGTAGTAAGTAGTGCGATAATAGGGTGAGTCTAAAAAGGAAGTAGGAGATAAAAGATTTAGAGATCATTGCAAGGTAAAAATCAAATAAAGGAGAAAGGGAGAAAATAATGATAAGTTAGAATCAGAGACAAGACATAAATCAAGGTGTGCGGGTAAATGATTAGGGTTTTCAGGAAAACAAGTTAAAAAGTAAACGATCAAGAGATTGTAGGTAAGAGATTTTGAAATGCAGAAGTTATACGCTTTAGTTCCAGCAATGTCAGTGGCGTTTGAGCCAAGTCATTCAGTGTGAAGAGCATTAAATTTACCAATAACAACAATATTGGTATAGGAGTAAAGAAAGAAGACATGGGCAAAGAGTGCAGTCTTGGGAAGAAGGAGTACAATATAGAACAAAGAGGAAAGTGATAGAGTGAAGAGGTGCTAAGCGGAAGCACATAAAATAATGGTCAAAGAAATTAAACCTGATTTCAAAACAACTAGGTGAAATGATGCGTATGTATACCCACTAGCCAAGCATGTGACTATTGGAGTCTTTGCGAATCAAAGAATTGTACCCATAAACACTGAGATCAGAAGAATTATTAGCAGAATTTAAATTAGTTTCACTAAGAGCAAACAAGTCTGGTGAATTTTGCATGAGGTTAGATTCAACTGATGGAAGGTTTCATCGCAGACCACGAATATTTGTTAAGGTTTTACTAAAACAGTTAAGTGGTGGGAATGGTTTTTTATGTTTAATATTTTGGGTTACTTTTGATATGATTTAAGTATAAAGAGAACTTGACTCATTCATTGATAGAACACGGCCTCCTAAGCAACGAGCTTAGCAATTTTCTAAGCTCTGTTAAATAACCTTAAGTTAAAGTTGTCACATAGGGCTCCTTATTTAAGCCTCGACAATGCGCACAAAAATTACTTACAGGGACATCATCCATGTGCATTATGCAACTGTTAATACTCTGATATTTTGCAGCTGTTAATAGAATCAGTCTCTCTGACTACCACAGAGTTACGGAAAACTTACTACCGGCCGGTCTCAGAACAATTAAACTGAGTTTTTGAGCTGTACCCTCATTAGAAGATAACAAGAAGAGTTGCATAAGCATAAAACTGTGAGAAGAGTAAAAAAGATCCAGCATTTATCATCTTAGGCAGAAAACAATGTAACACAGGTTTGCATCTTCCCCAGCCTAATAGATAAAGAAGGAGTTCGAGGCTGGTTAGCAGAATTATTCTGCCTACCCCTAACATCTTTGCTTAGGAGGCCTCCAACAAGACAGTAGCTGGATGCTGTTAAAATCTGCCCAAGATTAGTATTTTTATTTAGACAACATCTCTAGCCTTCACTAGGTACATGAACTTCCCCTCATTTAAGATGCTAATAAAATAATCAACTTAATAACAATAAAATTAAAACATTTTTACGTTTAATGGAAACAATATATTTGTAAATTGTATATAATTGTATAAAAACACACCAATCACTTAAATTCTTTAATACCTTAAATTAAAGCAGTTTGTTCGTCTATTAAGTTTTCAAACATTTTTATTCATCACTACAAGCTTCGATGTGTTCTAAGTCATAGCACTTGTTGCAATCACGTCACGTGATTATAACTCTTATTATTATCACAGCACTGAAAATTATTTATAATTTTGTAATACATTGTATAACCTGTTTTAAATGCCAAACAAACGTATGTCACGTTCTGCAAGTAAAACTATTAGAACAGAATTACATGCTGAGCTAATGTTATAAAACGTAATTTAAATTAAATTTAGATAAATAAAATATTTACTTAATTTAAAATATTTAGAAGGTTTTATTTTCAATTGAATATTATTGACACTTATCATCCAAATCCTTTAAAAACTCCAATTTTTTACAAAAATTAATAGTTTTGGTACCACTTAAAGATTTACTTGGTTTCACTTTCAGCCTGAGATGAAGTTCTAGTAGAAAGATTAACCATCGCTGGCTGTAACTCTTCATTTGCATGACTGCAGTTATGGTATAAGTGTTGAACTGATTTTCTAAATGGTTCCCAATGATATATATTGAAAAATGGTCCAATAATTCCTCCGACTAAACTAGGCATCAAAATGTATCTAAGTAACTTTAATCTTTGTAGTTGCTTATCGATACTACTTCCTACAAAGGTGGTGTACGTCATCAACCAGTAAACAGAGTAAGGAAACCATGTCAATATAAATATGATAATTAAACTTATTAGCTTCATAAGAACACTTTTACGCTTTTTTTGTACCAAACTTTTTTTCAAATGTTTCGAACTTAGCTTGATGTAACTAGTAACACACGCTAAAATCATTGCTAAAATTGGTAATACAAGTCCACAGACATACATAATGCTCATATAAGTAATTCCAAATGAATTGCTTATTATCCAGCTGCGGAAACAAATACCAGATACACGATCAAGTTTATATGATAGCATATAAGGAATAAAAGATACGCAAGCAAAAAACCACGATACTATAAAGAACTTATAAAGGTTTTTATTATTTACAAATTTACGAAACGGTTTGATCGTTTGCTCACATCTTAAAATAGACATGAAAAATAGTAAAACACATGATGCCATTGAAAAAATCATCATAGTACTGTGTCCATCGCTTATACTGCATATAAAACTTTCTATATATTTATGAGAGGCAACAATACTTTGTGTATTAATAATCAAGTAGGGTATAATTCCAATATACTGACCGATGTTGATAAACGACAGATGTAGAAGGAATCTGCAAAACTTTGTTTTTTTGTCATTTTTAAAATAGAAGATAACGATGACAGTTAAGTTAATTGCCAGGCCCAAAGCAATCAAAACAACGTATATCATTACTGTTGCATTATTTTCAAAGTTACTAAACGGTGAACTTGATTGAAAAGAAATGTTTTTAGAGTTATTCAACATTTTTCCTAAAAAAAAAGGAAAAAAAAAATTATAAATTAGCATTAGTGTCATTAAAGGTTATGATTTTTTATTTGTAATATGGTAGTTCATACTTCAAAAACTTGTAATATGAATTTTAAAAAAGTTTAATAATTGTTGTCTATAAAAAGGCGGGAGTACCTTAATTTGCGTTGGACTTGTTTTGAAAATAAATTTATTTAGATTTAATTTTCTATAAGAGTTGAGTATGTGGATTATGACATTTTTTTATTTTTTTTTAATGTCAAAATAAAAAAATAGGAGTATTTTTTTTATGAATCTTATGACACCATATCTTTGATAAAATTCTAAGTTTGAGATATTATTAAGTGCTTTTCAGCAGAATTTAGGCCTAGAACCTGGTGAAGACGCTGAAATTAGTAGGCCTAAATATGTCACCCCAGAAAGAATAAGGCCATTATCAAAAGCAGGACCAAGAATAACCTCTACCTGAGGCAGGAAGAGACATTCATCACTAATAGTGACCGATTTCCCTGTAAAAGTATTATTAGCAAGCAAGAAAACTAAGACTAAAAAGAAATCGATTCATAAAGGGGTTCGTAAAGGCAAATTAAAAGTAAATCCTGCAAAAGGGAAAAGGAAAGCTGCAATAATTGTTGCAAAAATTGGCACAAGTGCGAATTGGCATAAGTGTGCCAAACGAATTTGCAAACATTGGCATAAGTGCGAATCGGCATAAGTGCATTCAGCATTACCGTTTATATCATCATCATACTTCAATTAAATGTCTCATAAATGTTTAAGTTTTTTCAATTAAATAAATATTATAACTTTTGACAATAACTAAAGATATTTGATAAAATATTCTATTTAACTCAACTATATCTTGAATAGGCGGATATCACATATAAATTTATGAGCATTTAGCAATATCTCGAAACAAAAAAATGTAAATTTTAGTTACTAGATAAATAAACTTTAATTCCTTGGAAAATATAAGTTTTACCAAAATATTTTTTTTAAGTAATATTTTATAAATTATTAAAAATTTCTAGAAAGTTACAGGATTGTGCGATGTATCATGAAGTCTTTGATTATCCTAAAATATATAGATACATATACATTAGGGGTATAATATTTTTACAAACTCATTGAGCATGTCATATTCTGATGAGCTTTTGTAAATAATTAAGAGAATTTAGTTTCATTATAATGTTTCTAGAAAAAAACTCGCGCACTGACCCACTAGAAAGCCAAGCCAAAAGCTGTTAATCACATAACAAATACGCCTAGAAATTCTTTACTGGTAATTTGAAGTAAAATGTTCTCCATTTTGTCTTAAAATAATAAGTTATTTTCAAATAAGTAATAAAGGTTTATATCCCGTAAAGCTATATTGATAAAATTAACAAAACATCAAAGCTTTTAAAAAGGTTTGCATTTGCTTTAATCGTGATTTGTTAATAAATATTTCAAATGCAAAGTTTACTACGACTTTTGATATCCTCTAAAACTTTTACTGCTCGTTCGGCGCAAATGTTGGATCTTTGCGTATTTATAGGCGAAAAAAAGGTTCCACCAAAACTTCGTAAATGTATTGATTGCTATTGGATGATCTTTAATGGCTTCCTCCAATTCTTTACCATTTTCAGGGTTAAACATTTGGTTTGTTTATATCTGCCCATTTTCCAGCAACAAGCTTAATTACCATCTCAAGTCGTTGTCTGCCTGAAGGAATTAGTATGTAAGCAAGTAATAAATAAATTCCCCGGAAGTTCCATTTAGGTTGGCTAATATTTGGTAATATTTCTTTTTATTCCAAAAATTTCACTACGTTAACCAGATGCTTCAAAAATTGCATGTCATTTCTCGATTCAATTAATCCCCATATATCATATTCAATCAAAAGTTCTCGAAGTCCTTCAAAAATTGTCTCTGACTTTCCAATCTTCAACACCATTGGGTTTAGCCTAACCTATTTTTTATTGTTCTTTATCACGACTACTTTATGTTTTACTCCAGCTATCTTTTTTCCATCAAAATGCAAACACCAATTTTTGACCTTAAGTTCTTTCCTCAATTTATCTCGTTTCTTTTTACCTTCCCTGATGACTGCCATATAGATTGCTGGTTGAGTTGGAGCAGGAAGATCGACAAGAGCCATCTGAATTTGTTGAAACACTGTGCCAGTTTTTTGTGCACTTAGCTTTGCTTGACAAACGAATTTAACAGCCTCAACTTTCCTCTGTTTAATTTTTTGTTTATATTATTTATTGAAGGTTCATAATCACTGCTACTGTCACTTACTGACTCATTTCTACTTTCGTGTTCCTCTCTGTATTCATTTAGAATCGATGTTGATGACATTGATGAAACGTTTCCTGTTTTAATTATCTTTGATGGATGTTTTTTTTTTAGAATTATCAGGCTTTATTGAAGTATATCCTACTCTACCAGTCTCTAATTGCTTTAAATAAAAATTTTTATCTTCCGAATGCAAACAAAGTCCATCCTCTTTTGTTATAACTAATAAACATCAAAACTTAAAGTACATGGTTTTTTGATCCTTTTTGTCCCTTTTTAATTAATATTTCTATTATTCTTGGTACTGATCTTTTGTCTATTGTTGGAAAGTTCGAGTTAGCCCATAGTTCTAAACATCAATGTGAAATTTTCTTTATTTGTTCTTTAACATTTTTACAATCTAATGTCAAGCTGGTGTATCGGTTAATTACTTGCTAATTTGTGAGTATTTTACATATTATTCCTAATGATACATGAGATTTACTCTTACGTAATCTTTTACTTTTCTTAAAGTGAATTAAATTCTTTTTCCATACGTCTTTTGATATTTTGGTTGCAGTAGAGTTTTTGCTTGACATATTGAATGGTTGTGTTGTAACTGAACTTGTAATGCCTTATACAATTTATTATTTGATTAGATTAAATTATGCAACGTTAAATTTCACTAATAATCGAAACAAAAAAGTTTTTCCTTGCAGAGTATTAAGTAAAATCAAAATATAAGGGTCAGTTACGCTAATTTTGAAATTGTGTAATTTTTTTTTATTTATTAACATGTGAAAACATTTAAAATTTTGAATTTAATTATTGAATTGTTGAGCAGATCGAAAAAAAAAAATAAGAATAAAAGTCCAAATATTTTGGTGAAAAATATTTTTATCGTTCACCCCATTAGCAAACAATTTAAAATTTTTTAATGGTATTTAACTCTAGATTTTGCGATTAGAAAATATTCAAAAATAAATAAGTTATTAGTAAATAAACTGCATTATGAATAAACAAGTTAAACACCAACTTTTTCACTTCTGCAGTTATGAACTCGGGACATATAACTTTGCGTAAAAATTATTTTACTTTCTAAACTTTTCTAAATCTATTATATCACCTTTTTTTTAGTCTACCAACCTAGCTTTTACATGTAACACAAAGAAGTTTATTTTGAGTATCGATTTTATTAAATTTTTTTGACTATCCCTCTCTGATTAGGTGCGCAAATTTTTCCTACGTTTAACCAATAAACTCATGAAGTATATATAAGTATTAATTACCTTGGGACAATTTTGCATAAATACTACATACTAACATTTAAACTTTAGATTTATTATTTACCCTTTTATTTAGTTTTCCAGACAAGTTTTTTTGTCTGATACAAAGAATATATGTATCAAACGAAATTGATACTCAGAGCAAAAGACTTTGCTCTGAGTATCTAGCGTATTCTATATACTCAGGATATGATAAAATCTTTAATAATATCGTTATTTTTAACAAAATTAGCTTAAAAAAAAATACTGTTTCATATACTGAAACTTTCACTAAAGATCGGTATATTTCCTGATGCTCTCAGAATAGCTAATATAATCTCAATTTACAAATGCAGCGATTATTTGGACATTACAAACTAAAGGCCTAAATCATTAATTTCTGTATTCTCTAAATGTTTTGAACGTGTTATTTATAATAGAACATTCGAATGCTTCACTAATAACAATTTATTCTACTTAAAATAATTCGTATTTCAGAAATATTGCTCAACTGAGCATGCAATTATTGAAATAGTTAAACAAATAGCTGATGGTTTTGATAATAACAATTTTAAATTAGGAGTATCAATAGATCTATCAAAATCATTCAATACAGTTTAACCATTGCATTTTCTTAAAAAAAGTTACAAATTTTAATATAAATAATACAACCTATTCATGGATTTATCCTACAGATAGAAAACAATATGTTCTTAATGTTCTTTCTAAAATATTAAATGTTGTTATTATTTTTATTATTATTGTTATTATTATAAATATAATTATCTTATATGAGCTTCATACAGTTGCGATATACAATATAAATTTTTACAAAAAGGCTCTATGAAAAGATTGCGATAACGTAAGCTTACCTTTATCTGATTTGAGACCTTATCTGATTTAAATTTATTTAATTGTAACTTGAGTATATAATTTTGTATTTTCTTTTGATATGCATCATAAAAATATTTATACTATGTCAACAGAAAAAAATTCTGTTTTATATAAAAATTCTTTTTTTATAAAATTTAAAATTTTCAATATTTTTTGACCTTTTTAGTGTTCTTCGAGGTATAACTTATACTTATACTTAGGGAATTTTCCATAAATAGTATATTCTTCAGATAGCGTAATAATGTATTACGCTATCTGTGCCAAAACAAGTTAGGAAATGGGTTTCGAAATCTGTTTGGTAGCTTTTTGTATTCCTTTGACTTTTCCAATATCAGTGGCAAATGCAGTTGTAAGGAGTTAAAAAATTAAACTAACAAATACTATCAGTTCCATGAGCCTTGAAAGACTTCAAGAATTTACCAAAGTTTTGCTAGAAAAAGAATCGCTTTACCAACTTAACTTATAAAAGACTTTTCAAAAATAAAGGGCCGTATCGTAATACCTTTGGATTAAAAGAGAAGACTTTAAAAATCCAATGAAGAAAAATAAACAAAATTTTAAGTGAAATTAAATTTCATTGCTAAAGATTTGTTTGCTTTCTAAGATTTTTTGTAATTTGTTATAAAACACAAGTTTTTAAATATATAAGGTTTTATATAAGTTTTATAACTCTAATAGTGTAACCTAAAGCAGAAGTAAAAAAATCTGGAAACACGGAGTTCCAGTTTTTACAATGTTTTACTCCATAGAGTTCCAGTTTTTACAATGTTTTTTAAATGTATCTTATGGTTGAAAGTGTCAAAGGCTTTTGACATATCAATAAAAACTCCTAAGGTAAAGTAGTCATTATTGAATGCATCTGATACATGATTAATCCGTTCGATTACCGCATGGTTAGTTGAATTATCTTTTTTAAACCAAAATTGTTTACTGTACAGCAAACTGTTTAACATCAAATAGTTATAAAGTCTGTTATAGATAATTTGTTCCAACAATTTTGAGAAGCAAGGCAAGACGGTAATAGATTTGTATTTTGAAATATTAGTTTCGTCACCAGAAATATTGTGTAAATAAATATATAATTACATCGAAATATATTTAAAACAAAATGTTTATACGCAGCCGTTTTAATCAAATTTAACAATTATAAATATCGTATAACAAGAATATGATTTTAAAAGATTTTATTACTGCTCTTTACGGCAAAGAGAATCACACAAAAAAACGAAGAAAAAAACAAAAAACATGAAGATACGAAAAGCAAACGAAAAATCTTCTTCAAAAAAGAATAGAAAATTGAAAGGTGAAAATAAAATGAATAAAAACAAGAGAACTTGGAGACCATTTATTTTGTTCAAAAAAATTTTAAACTTACGCCATTATACCATTTAATAAAAACTATTTTTATTTTACGCCTGTAATGTCTTCTTTTTTGACGGTTTGATTTATGTAGTTTTGTAACAATTTTGTAACGTTTTTTATTACACCTGATGATGCTGACCGCAAAAGGTCAGCGAAATATTGTGTAAATAAATATATAATTACATCGAAATATATTTAAAACAAAATGTTTATACGCAGCCGTTTTAATCAAATTTAACAATTATAAATATCGTATAACAAGAATATGATTTTAAAAGATTTTATTACTGCTCTTTACGGCAAAGAGAATCACAAAAAAACGAAGAAAAAAACAAAAAACATGAAGATACGAAAAGCAAACGAAAAATCTTCTTCAAAAAAGAATAGAAAATTGAAAGGTGAAAATAAAATGAATAAAAACAAGAGAACTTGGAGACCATTTATTTTGTTCAAAAAAATTTTAAACTTACGCCATTATACCATTTAATAAAAACTATTTTTATTTTACGCCTGTAATGTCTTCTTTTTTTGACGGTTTGATTTATGTAGTTTTGTAACAATTTTGTAACGTTTTTTATTACACCTGATGATGCTGACCGCAAAAGGTCAGCGAAATATTGTGTAAATAAATATATAATTACATCGAAATATATTTAAAACAAAATGTTTATACGCAGCCGTTTTAATCAAATTTAACAATTATAAATATCGTATAACAAGAATATGATTTTAAAAGATATATATATATATATATATATATATATATATATATATATATATATATATATATATACATATATGTATATATATATATATATATATATATATATATATATATATATATATATATATATATATATATATATATATATATATATATATATATATATTATATGGTATAACCTCGTGTTTGTGACTTATATTTTAGGATTTTCAACAGTGTTGAGATTGGCCTATTGGAGTGCGGTGTGTATTGAATTATTTGGATCAATATTTTTTAAGTTAAATCATTATCAACAGTACATCCTAAAATGTCTTCAAAGGAAAGTTATTTGAAATACAGAAAGCAATGTAAAAATCAAAATTCAGTTTGGATTCATTTTTTAAGAGGATCAAAAAAAATAAAAGGAAAATGTAAAATATGTTATGAAATAGGAAAAACCGCTTTTAAGAACAATACACAATATTAATGTATTAGAACGGGATGTCGTGCAAGATGAAGATCCAGAAAGCAGCGCATCAAAAATTATGATTACAAACTATTTATTTAACAAAAAAGATAAATCAATTTCTGCAATCATTTCACGAATGTATGCATTAGATAATATGCTATTCAAAGTTTTCTGTACGTCTATCAATTTGAGAATTTTGTTTTTGGCTAAAGGCGCTTGAGATTATGTATTACCAAAATCAACTTACTCGATTCTCAAAATGGTTTTAGAATACTCACAAAAAATGCGAGCTGAAATGATGCAGGATTTTATAATTTAAAAGAAAATAGGACAAGATTTTGCTTAACTCTAGATGAATGGACATCTTCAAGAAACCGATGTTATTTAAATGTGAATGTCCATGGCAAGAAACAGTTTTTAAATTTAAGTTTAGTATCTGATGAAATTTTATTAAAATCAAAGAAGAAATTAGAAGACCAAATAAGCCAAAGACGAACTAATGTGTCTGGAACTCTTCAGTATTTACACAATGGCGGAAAAAGTGAGATTCACGCATCTTTTAATAGACCATTGAAAAAAAAATAGCCAAAGTTATTGAAAACTTTGTACAAAGACTGATATTTAACACTAACATTGAAAATTCCTCAGACAAGCAGTCACAAGCCGACGATGTGATAGAAGTGATGTTGGAAAAACAAACTAAACCCTTAACATTAATGGAAAAGTTGGAGAACAAAGTTCAATTGAATTTATCGTTCAACATAACGTCCAATTCAACTCAACAAATAATAAATAGAAGCTTAATTTCAAAAATTGAATCTGAAATGAAATTCTTTAAAGAGAACGACGTTTGTGGCAAAATATTAGAGTCCGTCTACTTATATTTGATTTTGATTCCGCCATCGAGCGTGGAGTTTCAGGGAGCCTTCTCAATTGCTGGTAACTTTAGTACAAAAGTTCGAACGAGGCTCGGAGACGCAGATTTAAGTGATCTCTGTTTCCTAAAGGCATATTTTAGGAAAATAAAACAAAAATTTTATATTTTTTATTATTAAATGATATACCATATTAGAATGTTTCTGTACTAATTGAATTTAACATAATTTTATGTTCTATTTTTATTTTTAAAGAAAGTATTTTTTATGCAATAAATAACAATGAATTATTTCAATAAGCTATTTTTATTATTTTTACAGACATAAAAACAATTTAGAATATTTTAGAAATTCGACCGAATTCCGAATAACTTTAATTTCGAATTACGAATTCAGATTTTTTATTTTTGTCATAATATGCATTTCCTGTAGTTGAATCGCCTATTTTTCCTCAAAAAAAGATTATTGATTGTGGCGCAATATTTTTTAAAATTATGTTTAAATAGTAGTTATATACTTTTGAGATTAGCCAAGGGGGATACATGTTTCTTTGAAATACTTTATAAAGGTTGTTTATGTCGGAGTGAAACCTAAGTTTACTAGTATTGATTTTAAACGTTCTATTGATTAAACACTTGATAAAATTAACTTTATTTAATTTGGGTAGAGTAAAGTTTAAGAAAGATATTTTTGAAAGTACTTCTTGTTCCGTAGTAAAAGAAATGAAATTGTGTCTACTACTTATATAATTAAAAAAAAGGCGTACCTCATTTTCTGACTAGAAATTTTCTGACCAGAAAACAGCGCAAATGTCGTCAACATTTCGTTTATAGAAAACTTCATTGTCAATTTGATCATATGGTTGTCCTTTAAAAACAAAATGCGTTGTTGAAGTGGCAAAAAACCAGAAGTTTTCACCCTCAAAAATTTTCTGACCAGAAATTTTTTGACCAGAAAATTTCTGGTCAGAAAATTTCTGGTCAGAAAATTTCTGGTCAGAAATTTTCTGACTAAAATTTTGATTCATGGCTCCTAAGTTTAAACCAAGATAACGTGTTTTAAAAACGCAAGAATAAAGTGTTTTTTAATACTGTTTTTGCGCCTTTATAGATTTATGGTGAAGTTTTGCAAAATTATTTTTTTTCAAAAACATTTTTTTCTCTGAGTGATGATACTTCTGTTTTTTTTTAACACTTTTTTTAAATAGTTAATAAAAGGTGTTTATTTTGTGGTCTACCACCACCACCACTATCACCACATTAAAGAAATCGGCGACTGAAGGAGTAAAATTTAAAATTTTCCGAACTAAACACAAAGAAATTGTAATACAAGATAGTTTGCATTAATATGAGCAGTACTTATTTACGTCAGGATCTACATAACTGTAATAATAACTCTAATAATTTTATATACTTTAAAAAATTTGATTCCAAAGTAAACAAATATGTTTTATTGTGTTAGTTTTGGAATAAGTTTAAACTCTTTAGGCTCATTGCAAAACCTAATAAACTAAAATAAGATTTCAAACAATTTATCTATTAAAATAAAAATGAGACAAAAGTAAGAAACAATAAAGTTTTTATTATGAGCAATAGCACTTGTCAATAACTATTATTATTGTCAATAACTATTATTATTGTCAATAACTATTATTATTGTCAATAGCTATTATTATTGTCAATAACTATTATCATTGTTAATAACTATTATTATTGTCAATAACTATTATTATTGTCAATAACTATTATTACTGTCAATAACTATTATTACTGTCAATAACTATTATTATTGTCAATAACTATTATTATTGTCAATAACTATTATTATTGTCAATAACTATTATTATTGTCAATAACTATTATTATTGTCAATAACTATTATTATTGTCAATAACTATTATTATTGTCAATAACTATTATTATTGTCAATAACTATTATTATTGTCAATAACTATTATTATTGTCAATATCTATTATTATTGTCAATAACTATTATTAAAATGTAAGTCCTTTATGTCTGATTTTCATGCTTTCATGCTTTGACGCAGCGCCACTTGCTTTTACAACTTCTTTTTAACGTCTGAGAATGCTGTTTACAGGCTTTGGCGTGACATATCAACTCAAGTTTAAGTTTCACTAAGAATTAATCAAAATTTTTTTGTTTTTAGCTTATTTAGGTGCGGAAATTTTCCAAAAATTTGATTGAGTTAAGGTTTTTGACGTGACTATTAAATAAGGATATTAAATTTATTTTTGTGAGAAATTGTTGTACCATTTTGCTTGTTTTTTTGGGTTATTGTCGTGTTGAAAAAAAAATTAAGTATCTAAATGCAGTTCTTTAGCGACTAGACACAAATTTTGGAGAGTAAATCAACATACAATTGTTCTGTCATTATACATTTGATATTCACTAGCTAATAATTTTGATGATAAACTATTATCATTATTATTATTATTATAGTTATTATTATTATTATTGTTACTAGTTTTATTTTTTTTGTAACAAGTTCCAGAAAACATTATTTAAAATGTTTCTTTATAATAAATATATACGGTAAGGGACGATTTTTATCTCTAAGGTGGTACACCCCTATTCAAAAAATTTACTTTAAAAAATTAAGAATACCATCACATAAGTTGAAACAAGTATGCTAATACTTTTCTAAATATGAAATCTTGGCTTCCAAACTTTCACCTCTCTTATTCCATAAAAATTACGCAAAAGTGGGTTAAAACAAGATACCTCCATTTCCATAAATCTTTAAGTTCTAATATTTTCACATTTCTGAAAAATGCGAAGAGTTTATGAACCAGAATTATTGATTGAAGATGAATAGAACATTTTAAAAGTAATTTTTAATAGATTTATAAAATTTTTAAACAAAAAAAGCAAGAAAAAAAGGTATTAGGTATACTTTGACACCATATTTTTTTGTAATTCTGGTCCATTATCTAAGTCAAACAATAACAAAAGCACCCTGAAAATTTCAAGCTAACATATGGTCGCAATCTGAAAATATCATGTTTTAAAAATTACATGTTGCTAAAAATGACGTTTTGAGAAAAGTACAAAAAACAAAGTAAAAGTTCATTAAATTACAAAGAAAAGCATTAGCCCAATAAAAACATTCACTAAACTTAAAGCAAATAATAAAGAAGAAGCTGAAGTATAGATAAGATATTGATGTTTAGGAGCTTGAACAAGTTTAAATTTTCTTGCTTGAAAATGCGTTGCTTTGGCGTTGCTTTGGTCCTCAAAATCCTATAATGGCCAAAGTACACACATTTTTACATACTCATTTATTTATTCTATTTTTTAAAAAAAAATCATAAATATGTTCTATGAACTAAAAATATCAGTACTAGAAATATTGATTTTTTCAAAAGAAATACCAAAATTAATAGGGGTGTACCACCTTAATCAATAAGTTTCAACGAATTTTGTTGAATTCTTTAAATAAATTCTTTTTTAAAAATTTTCTAACGAATAAGACTACATTGTGGCATTTTGATCAAATACTGTTATGTAAGGAATAATACTTTTTTTTAATTCTTTTTGAGCAGTATTTCGATTTTGGATTTTAAATTTATATTTCTTTGAAGTCATAATATTACTTAATACATTCAAGTATATATATGTATATATATATATATACATATATATATATATACATATATATATATATATATATATATATATATATATATATATATATATATATATATATATATATATATATATATATATATATATATATATATATATATATATAAATTATGTTAGTGTATTCTAAAAACAGAGTGCTCAATGTTCTAAAAGAACAGAGCAATAATAAGTTAGTAAAAACACTTATCTAATTTTTGATTTCTTCAACACTGTGTTTCACCATCAGTAGGTTCATCAGAAAGAATGTCTAAACACAAAAAAATGCATTATTTCCTCGCAAAACAACCCTGAAAACCAAATTACAAATGCATTGTTTCCTCGAAAAACAACCCTGATAAACATTATATTGGCTTAACCGAGGGCAAATGGAAAAAACGTTATGCCAATTACAAACAATCTTTTAAACATAAAAAATACTCAAAAGAGACTATGCTGTCTAAATATATTTGGCAACTAAAAGAAAAAAATATTAATTTTAAATTAAACTGGTCTATTCTAAAAACTGCGCCTGCCTATAATAACATCTCCAAAAAATGTATACTATGTTTACAAGAAAAATTTAAAATTATTACTCATTTAGATCAAGAAAATTTACTGAATAAAAAATCAGAATTAATTTCTAAATGCAGACATGAAAATAAGTTCCTTTTAAAAAATTATAAAAACAAATGACCAGTCCAAATTTATCTTCCTGGTTGCAAAATACTACAGTTATTACATAATTAATTATAAAAATTCCCAACTTCCTGTGAAATAATTTTTCTATGATTTTAAAACTTTTTTGCGTTTAGACATTCTTCCTGATGAACCCACTGATGGTGAAACACAGTGTTGAAGAAATCAAAAATTAGATAAGTGTTTTTACTAATTTACATATATTATATATATATATATATTATATATATATATATTATATATATATATATTATATATATATATTATATATATATATATATATATATATATATATATATATTCTAATTTTGTTTATTCTGTAATATGCAATCAACGGGTTTCAATGCTGAAAGCAAAAATTACCTGAGAAACCATTTTGTGTGCTCGTTCAATTTAAAGTTCAATCTTTTTATCGTGCAATAACCCCTCCCTCACAATGTTTTCTAATTTCTTTTTTGTAATTTATACATCATACACAAAATATAATTATTTGAAGCATTTTGGTTTATAATCTCGCTACTTTTTCATTTAAGATATATTTGTGGATCAAATTTCCATGGTTAAAGATTGATAGTAGTGTGATACAAGTATTTTAAATTTCTACAGAACAGCGCGTCAAGTTCTTGAAAAAATAACTAACAGCGACTAACAAATGTAGCAACTACCGAAGTACTGGTGATTTAAAAAATTGATTATTTTTTGAGTATAATTACGTCTAAACCTATGAAGCTTAAGTGTTAATAAAATAATACTTACAAACCATATATCTTCTGAGTAAACACAA
>NC_088928.1:57090000-57102500 GCF_038396675.1 Hydra vulgaris
CAGAAATAGTAGAGAGTATGCACCCATGATCCTAAAAATCTATTAGGCCAATTTAGTGAATATATGTTTTCATTTCAATCTCTAAAGCTACAGTACGATCACTAAAGCAATAGCAAATTTTATACCTTATTACTATTCAATAATCATTTTTTTACCAGAATATTTTAAGTAGATTTAAAATTATAAAAACTAAGAAAGCTCAATTCAGATCATGGGTGCATACCAGTATGCTCCCTTGATCCTACCTATATGCACCCTTGATCCTAAGTGTGTATACTTGATCCGAGATCAAACTTATACCATAAATGTGTTAGAATTATTTTTAAGTCGTCAAAACTATGTCTAGAATAAATACCAATTAAGTTATTATTAATTTTACAACAAATTATCTTTCTTAAATGGAAGAAAAAATCAATGAAAAAAATAATATTTTTTACTGAGGCTCAATATTTTTTTTCATTACTTTCAAAATCAAGTTTTGTTTTCCTTGTCAATAAGATCTTATGTTACATTTCATGTTGTTTCTTTTTTGACTGAGACTTTTTTTTCATTTCCTGAAATCTATTTAGTTCATTTTGAACAGGAGTGTCTGTGAGTATTTGGGTACGCTGACGCTTACTTCCAATAATGGACTTTCTTAATCCAGCTTTCAGAAAGGGTCTAATTTTTTCTAGACTCACTTGATGAAAGATTTTAATAGAAATACTGGGTAGTTGACTTCCAGGGTCAGATATAAGCTGAATAGACAACACACTGCAAGCTGAACCTGATGACAGACTTGACATCAATGATTGATTAAAAGCTGGGGAATGAACAATAGCAGAAACTGAATCAACAACACCTAGGAATGGGTTAGCAGTAAAAGGTTCTGGACACTCTATTACATATGAAGCCAAAAACTCATTATAAGAAAAAATGTTAGAATTAAAGTGTTCAATACCTACAACAGCAAATCCTCCAGAAATATTATACAAAGTAAAAGCTTGTGCATAAGCTTTCTTTACAAATGCAGCTAAATCATATATGGTGATCGGCATTGTAATAACGTTTTAGTGGCCCATAAACTGACCAATCTAATGGCTGCAGCTTGTGACTGCAATGTGGTGGTAGTAAAAAATGGCATAGTTATGTCATTTTTTCAGCTAATTCTAAACAGAATTGAAACATGGCTCTCATGGTTGTCAATATGTAAAAGCACTGGATTAGCTGGTGAACATTTCACATTTTAAATAAATTGTTTTATCCACTCTAAAAATATTGCAACATTCATCCAACCAGATGGGTTTGCAACCCCAACACATCCAGGTGGATCACCATTTATCATACTTTCTTTGAAATGAGCTCTTGGAAAAATAAAAAATGGAGGGATTGAGTTTCCCTTTGCATTAACTGCACAACAAACTGTTACCAATGTGTCTCTTTCTGCTGAAGTTATCCTTCCAATATATTTATCTCCTTTTTCAGCAATTACTTTAACCGGTTTTTGAACAGTTGTGAGACCTGTCTCATCAACATTATATATGTTTTGTGGCAGAAACTTAAGTCGCAGACGAACATCTTTTAGATTGAAGAAAAATTCTCTAACTGTATAACGATTAAAAGCAGTTGCTCATGCCATACTAGTAGCTTCTGGATTTAGTAAAGATAACTCATTTCTAAGTAAAATAAAACCACGAAGCCACTGTTTTCCAGCAATTTGTAAACTTTTCCACGATTTAGGAATGCGCTAAAAAAGACTGATTGCAAATTCATAGGCAAGTTTTTGTGTTGTTGTGGTTGACAATCCAGCGAAAAGTTTTGAACCCCTTAAAAGATAGTCTAATAAAGACGTTTCTTCTTTGTTTGTAAAATTTACATGGTAATGAAGTTGGGTTTGCAGACTGTATCTGGATATAATTGACATTTCCTTACATATCTCTTAAAAGTCATTAAATTGATTCCCCTTTCTTTAGATACACGATAAACTGTACTACCATTAAGAACTGCATTAACAGCTGCTCGCATTTCATTTTCATTAACGTTACCTCTAGGTGGTATATCGGTTTTTCTTTTTGCATTGATTCAACGTCTATAAATTAACATTGAACTTACGTTGATTTACAAACGTTGATTTATACATTGATTTGGAAACAAGAAATCGAGGTTGAAATGCAAACGTCGATTCAACGTCAATAAATTAACGTTAAACTAACCTTGATTTACAAACGTTGATTTTAGCATTGATTTTGAATCAAGAAAGCGCGTTGAAATATCAACATTGGTTTTACATAAAAAAAAACAAGGTTGAACTTAGGTTATCTTTTTTAAACGTTTTCAAAATATAACACTTTTAAAAAATTTACTAAAATGTATTTTTTAAAACAGTTTTACAAGTTGGGGTGAGAGGGTAATAAATTTTCGCAACTACCTTCGTCTTTGTTCAACTCAACGTCACCTTCTACTTCACAGGTATCATCTTTTTGATTTTCTTTATCAACTTCTTGTATTAACTTCTTCATCTTCTTTTTCGTGCATTTAGGATTTCCGTTTACTTTCATTTAAACGATGAGGTGCATACTTCAAGCAGGAGGCTAATTATATATAATTTTCTTTGTCTGTTGCTTTTGCATAATAGCGCATTTTCGATTCTAGAAAATAAATGCAAAAATATTCAAATTTAGTCAAGCAAATATAACTTTAGAGAAAGGAGGAAAAAAATTTATATTATTTCATATGAATGCTTGAAGTTTACAATTTTCACGTTAACTGATTTATTTTATTTTCTGATTTGTTGGAAAAAGAACGTTTTGCACCTATTTTTTGCGAATTTAACAAAATTCATTTGTTTTCAGCAGGCAACCATTAAAAAGAAAGAAACCCTTGAAGTTAAACTTTAACACTTAAAATCAAAATAATATCCTACCAATTAGAGCTTTGTAAATATTTATCCTTCCATAGGTAATTTCACAGCTACTTTTTCCTTCGAACCAACCAAATTGAACTTTAATTGAAGTCTGCTTGTCACCAGCCTTAAACATGTCAAAAGACAACTTCAACATTTTTCTTTTTAAACTAAAAATTGGTTAAACTGATTTTCTTTACAAAATAAGTAAGTATTATTGATTAAAGAAATGTTTTCGAAACAACTCCATTATCTGAAACATTTGTTCTACATTTGTTTCTATTGTACTTTCTGACTGAGCAAATAAATAACTGCTTTATTAATTTTTCTCCATTGCGTTATCCGTGATGATTTAACAATCAATACTTTTATTCCTATAAATAAATATAATAGTATCAACGGAACACTTTTATTCATAAATATATATACATACCTTGCGCCAAATATCACTCCGGTACCGGCCCAACGTATTTTTCCAACACTGTGCAATGTAAGTCAATGCATTGGACTATCATTGAGCCATCTATTTTATGTACATATATATATATATATATATATATATATATATATATATCTATATATATATATATATATATATATATATATATATATATATATATATATGTATATATATATATATATATGTATATATATATATATTATAATATTTAGATACTAAAGTGCCATAGTTCGACAACAAATATGATGAAGTGATTCAGAAGCACTAACAAACAAGCATTGTTTAGGTCGAGTAAGCAGCTTTTAAAAGTTGGGTTGTTTGTTTGTAAGAAAATAACAAACAAACAACCGTTTATTGTTATTTTCTAATTTGGGTTGTTTGTAAGAAAATGTTTCTAATGATGTTAAATCACGCGTGATTCAACACCGTTATCATTATAATTTCAACATCATCAATGTTGAATTACGCATGATATATATATATACAGTATTGGATAAAACATTTGCAACCAACATCGAACAATGCTAAAAAGTGTTCCTAATTTTACATGTCTTAAAAACGAAGCGAACTACACTACCACAGCAAACAGTTCAGGAGTCTGGAGTCATAGCATGCCATGACATAAGCAATCAGCTGACAGGTGACAGCACACAGGCAAAATTTTGTTGACAAGTGCTATTTTGCAGCGGACAATACAAGTGCAACTTTTTTGGTTTGTTTCATTTTCTTAGGTCTGGTCCGTGTCAACGTCACAGAAGATTTTTAATAATTAAAGGAAGTATCCAGAAGTTTCCAGAAGCATGTAGAAGCTTCCAGAAGTTTCCAGAAGACGCATCTGGAAACATCCAGTAGCATCCAGAAGTATCCAGAAACATTCAGAAGCATCCAGACGCATCCAGAAGCTTCCAGAAGCATCGAAAAGAAGCATCTAGAATCTTCCAGAACAGGTTCACACAGGTTCATTTTACTATATAAGAGACATGTAAATTGACATGTAATTCAGTCAGTATATGGAAGTCAATCAGTCAGTATTATCAAAACAGTTTATCGAAGTATATGTATATATATATATGCGGTAGTGGTGTTGTGGTAAAGCGCTCGCTTCATAAGCGAGAGGTTCGGAGTTCGATCCCCACCAAGTCCCTGGTAGTACCGCGATCAACTTGTTTCTCCGCGCAGTAGCCTTGTTCGTCGAGGTTCGTGTTTCGGAGTTATAGAGTTGAGAGAGGATTATAACCACTATCAATAGAAGAAGTGAAATACATCAATAGAAGAAGTGAAATACAACAAGTGTTTCATTACATCAATACAGTCCACATCCAACCAAGACGTTGTGTTCCACAGAGCATTATTGTATCATCATAAGGTAAATGTAACACTGTAAGCCTTGAGAAGCGTGGTTTTTTATTTTTATTATTTTTATGATTTCAAGTGCAAAAATAGCTCCCGACAGTCTTGGATTGGAACTAAGAAAGAAAATTATTGACGATTACGTAAGTGGAATGTCACAAAAAAAGTATTTGTGATAAATATCGTGTGGAAAAATGCGCCGTATCAAGACTATGTTCTAAATATCGTTCTACGGGGAAGTTGGCAGCAGATAACAAAGGTGGAAGACCGTTTTACACCACTAGAGAGGATTCTATGATCGTCAGATCCGTCAAGAAGGATCTCTGGATATCATCAGTCGAGATACAAAAGCAATTAGAGCTGCCTGTATCGGACCAAACAATCAGACGACGTGCTGTTGAATCCGGATTGTTTTCTCGACGCCCTGCAAAGAAACCGCTAATTTCACTAAAAAACCAGAAGAAAAGACTTCTATTTGCTACATCTCATATTGACTGGAATGTGCAGAAATAGCAAACTGTCCTGTTCAGTAATGAATCGAAGTTCAGCATCATTGGGAGCGATGCCATTTACTGTGTACGTCGACCGGCCGGAAAACGCCTCGATTTACTGATCAACTCCATGAATTGATTCGAAAAAGATTTTAGCTCAATAGTCATATCATTAACTAGCTCAGTCAGATACGAAGCAAGGGGAGCACATATACACGAAGCAAGGGGGGGGGGTAGCACATTCAACAGAGTGAGAGCTTGTGGAATTTAAGTTGCTGTTTACATTTATTAGATTACCTGTGGCACAAAGATTAAGAATGTCAGCCTGCATGCGGTGTATCTGCTGCGATATATTAGTGACATCCATGTAATCAGTATCCACAAAGGGAAGACGTGACAAATCTTTTGCATGGATTTCAGGACATTTTATATTGGTAGCATCGTTAGGAGAAGTTATGTCAAGCATCAGTCTACAGATATCTTGGACATCTTTCAATTTTTTATCGGGACCTTTATGTTTCGAAAAACGCTTGGATTCAGTTATCTTTTTAACAGAACCTATTGACAAACAGGTTAGAAGTGTTATTTCAATTTCTTCATCAGTAAAGAAGCGAGAAACAATCTTAACCAAAACTTAAAAGGGCAGAGTATCAACTTTGTTGAAGACATAACACAAGAGCTCATTAACAATCATAAAGTCCTTGCTTAGCGTGGTATCAGTAAGATTATTACAAGCTTTCAAATGTGAATTATTTTTTCGTCTATCAATTCCAGCAAGTTTCTTTACCATTTTAATTAAAAAATATAGAGCGAGATAATCAGAGTAAACAATAAAAAAGTTAAAATTTGGCTGCCATTATTGTTATTATTTAAAGCATGGCCGGCAGCCATGCGTTCAAGGAAAAAAAAAATATTATTAATAATATTAAAATTGCATTTAGACATTACAACTTTTTGAAACTTTCAGAAAGTTGTAATGTCTAAATGCAATTTTAATATTATTAATAATAATTATTGCTTTCAGTGAAAGCAAAATAAAAAATGAAATTATAAACCAAAAAAAACTTTTATTGTTATTCATAAATCTAAAATATACTTAAGATGACTTATAAATAGCTATTTACAAATTTTAAGTAAAATATTTCATATAATTATGAGTAATTTTAAAATAATAATACTTTTAAATAAAATACAAAAACAAGCACATTTTGCTGGGCCATTTGCCACTTTTATTTTTATAAAAACTTTCACTTGTCTGCCTCGAGGTAAAAAAGAAATTAATAAGACACGTCATTTTAACTTTAAATAATCGAAGTTAATTTATCAGTTATAAATACTCGTTGATGTAACGTGGAAAATTCCGACGTTAAACTTTCTACATCACCAAGACGTCAAAAGACGTCGTATTGTTCAAGGTCACGTTATCAGCGGTAAATCAACGTGGAAGCGACGCTGAAAGATCCGACGTATAAAATTTCAACCTTGCTTAGTCGTTGCCACGACGTCAATTGCTTGCTGGGTTAGACACAGCTCCCATAGCGCATTGCGCAATGGGAGCCAAAGTAGGAGAATACTTGAAAGAACCTCTACTTGCAAGTCACAAAGACCAGTTGGAATACTGGAGGAAATCCAAAATTACAAATATGAAAAAATTAGTACTTCGGGACTATTTATCTACAGTGTTTTTAGAGCAGTTATTTAGTACTGTAGAGCTTATCTGAGAAAAAAAAAGTCGTTTAACTCCAGAGCGAGTGTAAATGTCTGTGTTTTTAAACAAGAACCATTTTTTAATTATCAGTACAAATGGTTGGCGCACATAAATATATAAAAGATAACATTCTGTGTATTTGTTTTTTTCTTTTGCCGTTTTATTTTTGTCATTTTTTATATCTGATCTTTTTTTATTTTTTATTTTTTGCTTTTTAATCTTTACAAATTCGTAATATGTAATAGAATCTTTACAGAAAAAGTAAAATTAAAAAAAAAATCACAAAGTTACGTTATACAAAAAATATATAAAATAAAACTGTTAATATTAGAAATTATTTCATAGAACGCGGGAAACTTGCATAAGACCGATGGTCTTGTCATCAAGAAACCGCCATGCGTTACTAATATTTTTGGATACTTTAATTTAAAAGAAGTTTATGTTAAAAAAAAATGTTATCAGTTTCGGCAGAATGAAAATAAATATGCAAATTGCAAAAAACGAAGAATGCAGACAAAAGAAGTTTTTAATTTTCTTAATTTTATTTTAATGCACATAAATACAAGTAGGTACACGATTTGCTAAATAGGTAATTTATAGTCATTCACGTATTGATAAATAAGCCTATTATTTGTATTTGTTGTTGTTATTGTTGTTGTTGTTGTTTTTGAGTTATTTAGAGTTTTTAGAACTCTAATAAAACAATGTAAACTCCATTAGTTTGCATTGGTTTCGGAACAAAGTTAGTAATTTACATTGTTTTAATTGTTTTGGGGTTAATAAAAATGCATAACATTTTTAGTGTTTGAAATGAGATCTTTTAATAATATTTCAGAGTATTTAAGTCATTCGATTTTTTCAGTATTTTTGGATATTAATTTGTTATATAGACAAAGACCACGGTACAAAATGGAAAAGCAAGAGAGATCAGTTTTTTTAAAAGATACGTTCAAGCTCAGCATTTGTAGTTTCATAAGGTTCTGTAATTGATGAGGATGCATAATATAAATTAGTGTCGTCTGCGAACATTATGACATCTAAATTACTTGAGGCTTTAGGAAGATTGTTTATGTATATTAAAAACAAAAGAGGTGCAAGAATGGAACCTTGGGGGACACCGCATTTTATTTTTAGTAATTAACAAAAAAATTTTTTATGAGCAATTATGCATTGTATTCTTTCTGGTAAAAAATTTTTGAACCAGTTTAGTGCAACACCTTTTATTCCATATTTTTCCATTTTCTACTGTGTCAAACGCCTTAGATAAATTAACAAAAAATCCAAGGACATATTTTTTGTTTTCAAAGGAGTCATTTATGTTATTTGTAAGATCAAGAATTGCGTGTTCGGTTGCTTTTGGAAGCCAAACTATTTTTCATTTCGGATTTTGTAATTTATTTGATGTTTATACAATTTATTTTATATTACTCTCTCCAAAAGTTTTGGCAATACAGGAAGAACTGAGATCTATAGTTATTTAGTGTAAATGAATCCCCTGTTTTTAATATTGATATTACATAAGCTATTTTTAATTTACTCAGTACATAATTGAACATTTAAATAATCCTGTAATTATTGAAGATTTAAATATTTCATAGATAGGTTGTTTTATCACTGGAAACACATTTACAACTATATAGCTACAAATGTTGTCATCCCAAGGAGCCTTATTCGTCTTAAGCGAGTTTTTTGCAATTTCTAGTTCTTCATGGTTTAATCCAGAGAGAATATTTAAACAGAAATGTTGGTTTGTGATGTAGGTTTCAAAGGAGATATCAGGGCATTGATTTTTGAAGCCATGTTAGGGCCTATGTTTGCAAAAAAACTATTGAAGTTTTCAGCGATAGAAATTTTGTCGATATATATAATTTCGTTGACAATACTTTTATCGGGTAAATTGTTTGATTTTGTATAGTTTTTACCTATTATTTTTTTCAATATGTTCCAGGTTTTTTTAATATCATTTTTGCTTTTTTGTAGTTGTTTTGAATAATATATATATTTTTTGAATTCTTTCTAATTTTTTCAAATAGATTTTTGTTTTCCTTGTATGTAGTTAAGTTAGTTTTGTTTCTGTTTTTTAAATACTTGGTATAGAGTTTTTGCTTTGTTTTTGATGATTTTCTAATCCCGTTAGTTATCCGTAGACAGTTTAAATAATTTAGCTTTATCTCTTCCTCTTCTACAGGGATATGTTTATTGTAGTGATCTATAAAAATATTTATAAATAAATTGTATGTGCAGTTTGTGTGTCCAAGGTTACATTCTCGATACACTCCTTCCCAATTTATTACCGATAACGAGTCTTTAAAATTTTTTATAAAGAAATAATTGATTTTTCTTTATAAATTTTGGTTTTAAGGTTGTTATTGGTTCTTAAATCTCGAGATAATGAAAAATAAATAGGAAAATGATCTGATATATCGGCTTTGATAATTCCTGCTTTTAAAGAGCTTTCTAGAGATGTATTTGTTAATATATTGTCTATAGCAGAGACGGAAGTTCGGGTTACCCGGGTAGGTTTGTTGATGATTGGAAGGATACACAATTGAAACAGATTATCAAAAAAGAGTTTATTAATCGCATTTTCTTTGTAGTTTAGACTGTTAATATATAAATCCCCTATAAAGAAAATATTTTTTTCCTTTTTCCATTTATTTTGAGTAAGATTTCATAAAATAATTTGAAAATTTAATTGTATCACCTTCTGGAGGTCTATAGCAAATGGAATATATAATATTTTTTGATTTATTACCCGTTATCTCAATAGTAAAGACTTCGCTATATGTGTCAGAGATGGAGAGGTCTTGTCTTACTTTAAGCACTTGATTATTTCGGATATACGTTGCAATTCCTCCTCTTTTGTTTGTTTTTCTTTCAAAAGATACTAGTTTATAATTTGGAATTTGAAAGTTTGAATTCGTTTGAAATGATTCATCAGAACACCACGTTTCGGTTTTGCAAATCATACTAAATGAGTAATTTCAATCTATTAGAAAGTGTTTTAGTTTATCAAAATTTTTATTAATATTTCTTATATTTATGCGTATTGTGGTAAAATTATTTTTTAAAGTTTCTAGTTCAATTTTAAAAGTTTCTGTATCAAAATATTTCGAATCAAAATTATTTCTGTGAAAAATTTGCGCATCAGTCGTAAAAAACACATAGTAAAATATTATTAGCAGTTTCGAAGACATTGAAACGCAGAGTTTTAATATCTTTTTTTGTTTGGTTATGTTTTCGTTAGTCATTGTGTAAAGTGCGATAAATTAAAACGTGCTAGAGTAATAAAAAATGCACAGAATTATTTTACAAATCCCGATTAAGTACTTTGTTAAAATTGAAATTATTTACGAAGATCTCTGACGAATATTTTATCATATTTGATAATAGCGAATTTACCTTCCTTTTGAAATCTTTTAACATCTTCCGATAGCTTTTTTTTTGCTTTTTTGCTTTTTTTTACAAAAGAAATTGCAATACTAGAAAATTTTTTTTTTACAAAAGAAATTGCAATACTAGAAAATACCAATAATATATTATATAAATTAGATGTCTAACTTTGATCCGAAAAGTGACGCTGCTTATGCCCATTTTTACCAATGGTGGATTAAATTTGTGAACAAATTTTATCTACCTTTTTTTTCTTAAATGAAAAAATATATTTTAAATATAAATACTGTTTATGTTAAAAGTGTTAAAAGGAAATTAGAATACCTGCAAAACAATAATTTATGATTCCAAAACTTATTTTCGATTAGAAAAGGGATTAAAGTTTTGAATAGAAAAGTGAAACGACTGACGCTTTTGAAGCATTTTTATGAAATATAATTCTTTTAAATAAATATAGGTTAATAAAAAAACTTCCATTAGTCTTTTATAACTTTTAAAGCATGTTTTTGAATTATCTTTAATTTATTGGGAACTTTTGACTTGCATTTTTTAACTTTTATTTCACACATTGGCTTGAGCTTTTGCCCTTTTTACAAATGGCAGACTATATTTATAAACAAAAAAAAAAGGGAGTTTCATTTTTCGTCTAATAAAATCCTGCAAGTTATACATTTAGTTTAAATAATATATCATTGGAAAATACTGGGCGAAACAAGAAGACAAACTTGTCGTATCACCGAGCCCCGTCACCATTGGCGCAACTCCACCGTTACTAACGGGTTATTTTGATTTTTGTAATGTCACATTTTCAGATATATATAAATATTTTTTAACAGATTAGATGTTTATATATTTATTAATCATCCCAATATCATTTTTTTTGTTTTCCTGTATATTGAAATTTCGTTCAACTATTATAAGTTTAGGAATTATAGTTGATTATATGCTGTGTTACTTACGGATTATATGCTGTGTTACGTGAATATGCCCATTACGTTTGAATGTATTGATTTATTTTATCGAAACAACTCACTTAAGCGTGAATATGCCAATTGGTGCATCAACAATTTTGAAAATTTACATAACTAGTAAGTGATAAATAAAATAGTATAAGTACATACAAAACTTCAGCAATAAAATAAATTTTTGGTAACAATCTTCCTGCAGAATAGTTAAAAAAAATAAAATAAGACAAAGGTGAGATAATTTTATAATTTTAAATGAATAATTAAATTCAAAAAAATTTAAAATTCAAACCATCCAAAATGCAGCCTTCAAACTTTCCAAAGTGCAGTTTAAAAGGAAGTCTTGCTTTTTCTTAAAAATATGAAAAAAATTTTAAAACAAAAGGTCCCCGATATTAAATTTGGTGCGAGTCTTATTTAAGATGGTTTATAGAAATAACAAAATTGTTCACTAAAAATTTAGTAGGATATTTGTGAGAGATTTCATTAAAGTAAGATTGAAATGTTACCCACATTTTTCTTTAAACTAAATAAAATTACTTGATGAATATTAATCTTATAAACATTTGAAGCTCCAAGCTAATATAAGAGAGTTTGCTATGTGCATTCTTGTTTGCCACAAATATTATTTGCAATCATTTTTTTGTTTGCTTTAAAATTTTTTGAGTTTATTGTGATCAATTCTACCCCAGGCTACGTTAAAGTAAGAAAGATATTTGTGTATAAACGAAAAATATATACTTTGTATGAACGAATTAATCTGAAATATGACCTGATTTACGTGACAGATTTAAAATATGGAAAAAAAAGGTTTCGGTAATATAAAAAACAGATTTAATTAAATATTCATTAATTTGATCAATACCTGAACTTTTACTTTTTTTTAGACTTCTAAAAGCATTATGCTGTTCAGTTTTTTTTCAAAATCGATTTTTCCATAATTATATCAGTTGTTGTAAGATAATTTAGTTTAGATTATTTAATTTAGTTTATTTTAAATTTGTATTTGTTTAAACTCAATTTAAAATAAAATTTAATTTAAATAAAATAAAATTTAACTAAATTTTGATTATTTACATTAAAATTTAGTTAATTAAATTATTTAAGTTGTAATAAAAATTAGAAACGCGTCTTGGAGCCCAGGAACAAGAATACCACAAAAAGAACACCTCAGCAAACCCAAATGTGATGGCAATGAGTTAATAAAATATTTTATTTACTATTTTATACTAAATTTAAATTTATTGACAGG